>NW_026539271.1:0-67747 GCF_027791375.1 Indicator indicator | reverse complement strand
CGAAAAATTATTACGTAATAGGACGTACATATTAGCGGATCATTCCGTAATATTTTACAGCGAAGCCAGTTGTAAGAAGTATTCTTTCTTGAGAATCGAGTTATTTCCCTTTGAAATTAGATTACATACCGTCGATAGTAATCAGTATGAGTAAGCATTTCTAACACAGAAGACAGTGAGAGTACCGAAGCGAAGTATTGAACAGATAGTATAGGTCAACATAGCATACGTACGTAAAGAATGCGTATATGCAGTTTCTGTAATCGAGTATTTATTAAGATAACTGATTAGAAGAGATAGATTAAAATCGAAGAAGACAGTGTAGATGACTTCTCTGACTTTGTCGTGCGCAGTGATATATAAGGGGGGATTCACAACGGATCTATAGGGCGTGTCTCATAAACGTTAGTCGGGTAAAGAGATATATTTGGTTAAGTTTAGTTTCGAGCTCACACTGAGTAAGCTACGTTGTCATTTGTAGTAACAGAATAGTTCTGTAAACGTTAAATTAACCACCTGTATGAGAATGGAGTCAGGTCCAGTTACAGGCACACAAGTCCGCTCTAAGTAGACGTGTATTATAATCGTCCGCTCAATCCTTCGGCTATAGGTATAACCACGACGGGGAAGCTGACAATAGGCTTAGGCGGAGAGCATCAGTAGTCGTAAGAGTTTTTATGCTGTCTTATACAAGACTGAAGGGAATGAGCAAGTAAGTTCAAAGGCAGATAAGAAGTGTGAGTACGGTTAGTAGTTAGCGTATTTAGGTTGTATAAATATACAGTAAAGACTATAAGTAGAGTTTTAGAGGTGATAGTATCTTTAGACTCCGATTACCTTATATTATGAGAACTCAGTAAGGAGACGAAGGTAGGTATAGGATAACGCTCATTCACGCACATCACTTACATATAAGCCTACACTGTATTGACGCGGGAGTTCACTAGTTATCTACTACTTTTTTACGTTATGAGAAGTACTCGATTATGTACTTAAGAATATAAGTAATTATTTATAACGTTAGATAATTATGGCTACCCTACCAGATTCAGAGGATAGGACGGGTACGAGCAAATTATAGATAGTTCAAGAAGTAATGAGATCGTAAGTCTAGATCTACCATTTCTGAGTATAAATGTTCGTCTTATTCTTAAATATCCTTATTTTCTTATGATCTGTATGTTCGACACACTTAATACTTCTCACATTATCAATTAACAACTTACTACCTAATGAATAAGTTACAAATGCTTAGCCTGAACTCCTATCTAACCATTTCTTTGCTATCGCTAACAGGAAGTATAATATATATCAATGAGCGCAATCATCGCGGAGAGTTCGCTCTAGTAAAGGCACACCTATGTGTTTTTAGTCGATCGTACAGTAGAGTACTTAAGACTGATTTTAGGTCATACAGTTTGGTCTTAGTATGTCGAGCACTAAAGTAATTCGAGGATGGGGAACGACGACAAGACGGCGTAGATGGTTTTTCACTATTTGGTAGTCTTCTCACCGACCGTATAAATAGTTTAGGATGCGTAGAGTAGAAGTCCAGTCGTTTTATGGACTTCTATTCGAAAGTGATTTACGAAGCGTCGCAAACAAAACGTAATGAGAGTCTGTTTAAGCGATATTAGTAGAAGAATAGTACGCTCGACGTATCTTAAAAGAAGTAGGGAGTTACTAGATGTATTAGATAAATTTTCTTTTTTAGATGTTGTACAGGTTCATTCTTATATATAAATTCTTTATCGACTGACGTTTGAGTTAATAGAGATTTTAATAATCATAAGTGATAGCCGAGAATTTGAGGTAGAAGTAGTAAGGAGTAGTTATTTAGTAAATCCTACTTATTAAGAAGAAAATAAGCATTAGCATGTGGCGTATTAGTCCGAATATTTTAATAGTATTCTTTGGAATGGGGATATATAAGGGATAGAGTGATTCTACGACGGTAGCGTCATCAAGAGGGTGATGCTTTGCTAGAGGAATCTAAAGACGTGAAGAGAAGGATTACCGCCTGAAAGAAGTATATTGAGTAGCTAGACTCTATACACCGCGCAAATGAGGTAGTACTAGATTTGCGGGGGGGGCTACTCGGGGATAGAGGATAAAAAGTCTCAGTCTCCGACAGGTGCTGAATAGTTTATCTTACTGCAACTCAGCTCCGAGTTACGCGGGTAGAGTGCGATCGAATGACTACCGGTCAGTACCCGGGAGAATAGTAAGAATTAGGGTTTTACAGTGATAAATCATAATTTCAAAGTGGCATTAAGCAGCGAATATTGTTGGGGATTCTTACGGGAATGTCTTCTCTAATAAATAAGTATTGTGAAGTAGCGTTTAATATCGGGTAAACTATTTATAGTATTCTAGTTATTAAGAGAATCTTAGTATACAGAAGGTCATAAAGAGAAAGGTAAGTGGTAGTAGAACGTGAGATAGAGAGAGTGAAGTCGGCAGTTGTAGCGAGAGTTGTAGGTCAAGTATCTAGTAGCAGCAATAGTACGCGTCGATGAGTAGAGTGTTGATGTATCAGTGGTGGAGACGTAAGGAGTGGTAGTAATTCGGCTACGTGAGGAGATAGTAAGAACAGTAACAAGATTAATTGTTCTGGTGGGTATATGAGGGCGTCTTATATAAAACTAAGTAGATCAATGATTTCTATAAGCATTCTATATAATAAGATGAACTTATTAGAAAGAGCGAGACGAGAGTGGAAGATTTGCGAACTAGAATACGACGGGGTCATCTCCTATCTTTCTTATATCGGGTGGTAGTAGCTCTCGTAATACAGGCGTAAGTAGAATTGTTGGGCCGAAAGTTATTAAGTGGATATCTTATAGCTAGAACGTAAATAGAGTAATTTGTAGTTACCAGCAGGACCATACGTTAACTCGGCAAATTCGCGAATAAGCTTAGAAATGGGCGGTTATCGGAGTAATCGTGTTACGATGCTTTAGCACTAGAGCGAAAGGTCGTGTATGCTAGTAAAGAGTTAAGCGAAACCACCTAAGAATTTAAAAGATATTTCAGATTAGTATATACTTTAGAGAAACTAGTAGATAAAGTTCTAGTATAGTAGAGTTAGCTATAAAGGTATGCGGTGAGACCGAGTATCTCTTAGAGTTAAATAATGATAGTAATGCAAGATAACGTAGTTATGATTAGTGCTACGATCGTACGTAAGTGTCAGGAACGTTCTGTAGTAATAGTGTAGACGATTAGTGAATGAAGTAATGATACAGTCATTCCTAGGGGCAGAATCAGTTTTAGCGTAGATAGAAAATCTAAGTCACAGACACTGCGCGAACCCGGGGAGACGTAAAGACCCTCAGTTAGAGTTGATTGATCGTTAGATAGAAACTCATATAACTACTATAATTATATATATAGAGGGTTGTCTACGATAGAACATTATATAACGTAAACCTTGAGTTTCAACGCAGTAGCTTTTAAGACATAGTTAGAGTTAGCGTATGGTAGGAGGAGAAGCTATGAATATTATGTTGTAGTACGAAGGGAGTAGAGAATATGATCGGAGATAAAGTATGAGCTTCCTTAATCAACTCCTATTGCTAACATCTATGGGGTCTTTCCTAATGTGGGCCATTGATCTAAACTAAACATTTTTAGATAAAAGGAAGCTTTCTAAATTCTTGAGATTATATAGGCGATCTTTATGAATGAGAAAGAGTACATAGCTTTTTTTGGTTAATTATCGCAGGTATGTGTACACTAATGCTATAGCGGAATACTAACTACATTTATACATCGTGTTTTTGAGCTCTTATTAGACAGTCATTAGTACAAGAATATTTCACTAGTTGTGGAGTTGGAGGTGGCGACGAGATAGAAAATATAATCGGCGTAAATCAGATTATCTGATTTAGTCTTAAATGATAGGACCGCTATATGATGATTTAATAATAAGATAGTTACAAAATGAGTTGAGTGTATGATCTTTTAGCTTGATGTGTACCTTAAGGGATCTAGTATGCTCAAGCTGCTAGTAAGAATTAAGTAAATGTATATATTACTCCAGAGTGAGCATAGTGACCGGGTAGTTAGGCTGTAAGTAATATTGGGTAGCAAAGTTAGTATTATTAGAATATTTAGTACTCTTCTGAGAGGCGGGAGTATGAGGAGTACTGATATATGTAGAGTAGGTTTAATCTGGACACACGCGCAGTATGTAAGTAGTAAGAATTAACAGATAATCATTCAGAGATAACAATAAGTATGTAGGCGTAACCCCTATACCTAAAAGGACTGCTAAGATAATCACTAATGAAATAAAAATTCTTTATTCAGTCTAACGTAACACGTAAAGACTTTAAGATACTTTGGAGTTGGCTCGAGAGTATCACAATGTATATTGTCAGTCTGAGTAGAGATATTTATACTACATCGATCGTCATAAAATAGGTGTTTTAGTTGCCTAACATGTAGTTATAGTATAGTATCATGTCAGTAAGAGACGATCAGTATTTAAAAGTTATGAGAGAGAGATTTTTATTTAACATTGTTTTAGGTAGAGTTCGTTAGTAATGTTATTTAAAAAACGACTAGTATGAGTGGGAAGATAAGGCTACGCCTTTACTCAATAATTGCCATAGTCAGTAATTATATAAAATATTAGTATCTACTAGACTAAGAGATTAGTAGTTCTAGTGAGGATAATAAAGTGTAGATATCGTAAAAATGGGCTTGTTTCCAGTAGTTCAGTATCATATATTACGACTGTTATAATACGTAAATTCGACTTAGATGAGGTAGTCGATGGAGCAAGAAGGTAGTAAAAGTTGACTTAAGTAAGAGTCTAGCTATTTTTCATGTGGGTTGTAATAAGTAATAAAAGCGAGTGTAGTATAGATAAGGAAGTTAGCAGGATCTACACGCATTACGAAAGTCTATAGTTTGATATTGGAGTCTGTAGGGAGAAGTATCCGTAGAACGTTAAGAGTGTGAAAAAGTCCAGTGGGGGTCGTGTAAGATGTGGAGTAGTTAGATATGAAGTACAGTATATATTTTTGCGACCTTAGCTGGGTTAGTATTAACTAAAGAATAGTAGTTAAGATAGAATATGCTTAACGTTGAACATAAGTAAACTTAAAGTAGTAGTGTCAAGAGGTGCAGTATGGGATAGTGGTTAAAAAAAGTATAGTAAGGTTACTGTCTATGATGCGTAGACAGTACGATATATAGAAAAGTAGTCTTAGGGGGCAAGTATTATGTCGTGTCTGAATAGCTAGATAGGGGTCGGCGGACGATCGAATTTTACATAGGAATGTCTTATGAAGCTAGGTTAGAGCAGTATTTGAACGTGCTGTAGTAGTGATAGAGATACATTGCAGTTATTAGATTTAATGTCTTATCATAGTGGATTGAGAAGGTAAAAGTGAGATTTGACAATTCTATAAAGTGATGAGTTTGTATAATGTCGTGTCGACTCTTAGAGTATGGCAGAAAAAAAGTATAACAGTAAGTTACTAGGAGGATGTAATGGCTTGAGTGAGTAGCTGAAACGGTGCCGTACCGAGCGAGGCTAGAACTGTGAGTATGTAGGATCTTAAGGCACGATAAATTAGGTGAGCTAAGCATTTAACGTTGAATTCACTTAGTAGTAAGTAAGATATTATAGAAAGATTTTCTAGGGTCAGACGCATGTACGTAGAGAATACAGAAGGATTGTCTAGTAGAGAGCTAGTTTTCGAGGAGGTCACGTATGTACATAAGATTATTAACGAAATAGATAATTAGTAGTAAAGTAGCATACATAGGAAGAACGGTGAGTAGTTGTAGAGGAATGTTTCCATATTTGACAGAGTTTTATCTATAAGAACGTAGATCGTCATAGGAAAAGGATTATTATTAATAACGAACTACAGTTATTTTTTTATTATGATAGGCTAAACTGGGAGATAAATTTTCTATTCGTTAGTCTATGGTTGTTGAATTAGAGTAGAAGTGAATAAAAGTATACCTAGTTTATATGGAGTGGCAGTTTAACTATCAGAGTATTGAGAGAGTATGATCTTAGTACTTGAGATAAGTTAGTACGTAGTTATACAAGAGTTATCGAGTACAGGGCGGTTCAGAGTGAAGACGTCAAATGGGTTGTGCAACGCTGCCTATCAAGTGATGAGTAGAGTGAGAGTAACGTATCCTAAGTTAGTACCGCTAGCAAGTAGGGTAGACAGTAAAAGCTTACATGATCTTTACTATTTGTAGTTAAGATGATTAGAGAGGTTAGTTAAGTGAGGGGGTATAGTTAAGTTTAAGCTAAGTATGAGTTAGTAGTGTTGTGCAGGGGAGTTGTTAGTTAATTAAGTAGACGGTGAAGCTAATTAAGTATATACAGTGTGAGTAATAGTTGTAGACGGGGGGGAGCGGGAAGAAAGAAATATAATTCAATATTGGTTAGTATAGTGTATAGTGCGAGTTTAATGGTCTACTAATAGTAAGAATGCTATTTATAGTTAGTTTTCGGTAGTCTAAAGATGAGGTACTAGCTACTTTAGTTATGTGGTAGGTAAGATAGATGGTAGAGTGTCTAATATCAATTTAATGTGGAGGTGTTATAGCGGATATTGGTAATATACATAATAAGAGGTCGTGTGATTCGTCGTAATTAAGATTGTTATACTGACGACCTTTATGATATCGCGGAGAGTAATTAAAGTAAGATATTTCGGATTATTTGAGTTATTTCTAGTTGGGGCTAAATCATAGACGATATATTTAACGAAGAGAGGAGTATAATATGTTAATACATAAATACACGAAATTTTGTACTGTTGCAGGTGCGAAGATCTTATTACAGAATCGATCTTAAGTGTTTGGAGTGTTTGAGTGTAGAATAGATAGGGGCTATAGAGATTTTACTTAGAGTAGAAATTAGTGCTAGAAAGTTCTCAAGTATGAGTCGGTGAGTGTGAATGTATAAAGAAATGGTATATATAGCTCTTAAGATCGAGAGATACGAGTAAGATGCAGAGCGAGGCGGCAGAAAAACGTCACATATGTTTTTTAGAAGACTAATAATGCGTAGTGTGTAAATTAGCTAAATTAGTTATAAGTGTAGTATAAGGGGGAGAGTGAGTCGTCAGTCACGATGCGTAGTTGTTTTAAGATTAGATAGAAATCTGGAGGTGAAGTTCGTAGAAGAAGTAATGTCAACAGTAGAAGAAGGGAGTAGTTAAGTGAGTGTATAGTTCTAGGTAGTAAGTGGTATAGAGTTAGTTTTTCAAGGTATAGTAGTCGTTCAGAGATTAGTAGAATTCTTGTATGTCACCTGAATAGTACGTCGAGGGAGGTGATAATTTATATAGCCACGCAAAAGTATAGTAGACTTACGTAGAGTGTTAGAGAAAGAACGTATATCCTCGAATTCGCATAGACGTAAGAGAGAAGGTTGTGTAACGTAGTAAATTTAGTATTTAAGTATTAATTGATAATTTCCATTTACAGTAAAAGTAGTATAGTTTTAGATAATAGTATAGAAGAATTATACTAGTCGAGAGTGTGTATATTCATGAGTACTGTAATTCTGAATGATTAAGAGTAGTTAAATAACAGATGTTAGATTATCGAGCGATCTTTTCGCAATAATTTCGATCGTTCTAGTGAATTAATTAGGAGTAAGGTTGCAATAATATAGATCGTCGTAATTAGAGTAAGGCGGATTAAATATTGACACTGATAAACAGAGTTAAAGATTTAGTTATGGATAGAGAAAAATGAGTACGCGCTTAAATTACAAGTTTGAGTATTATTGAGGAAGTTGCATTCTTAGAGTAATAGAGCAAGTACGTAGATGATAGTTAGTATAGTAACGCCTCTCGTTTAAGGATGAGTATATAGTAAGAGAAAGTAACAAAGATAACTAGGGAGTTAAGTATAGTGTTTTCGCTATTGGATTAGTAAGAGATTCGAGAGGGGGTCCAAGAAGCAGGTAGCAGAAAGATGAGTTTGAACGTATAAAGTAGTAAGAGATCTTAACATTAGTTAGGGAAACAGTTCAACGGAGTCTAAGTAGTAGTAAGGAGTAGATACTGTAATGAGTTTTTAGTAGTGGTTGAGTAGTGCAGGTGGAAGAAAGAGAGCTAAGTAATACAAGTATGGAGAGTAGTAGAGGCGATAAGGATTATTCAACAGTTGAAGCGCGTGTTAGAAGGAAGAAATTTAATTTATAAGAGTTAGAGTTGTGGTAGAGTTAGCGTCAGTAATGCGTAGCGATTTCAGTTATTGTTGTCTAGTAGAGTTGAGTGCGGGGAAGTTTAGTAATGAAGTAAGTCGTTGAGTAGTATGAGAAAGTACTCGTGAGTTGTCAGTCGTCTATTAAGTCCGAGACGTAGTAGCTGGCGTAAGAGTGAGTTATAGGGGGATAGGGAGGAATGAGAAGTGTCGTAATAGTAGAGCGGCAGTAGTCCGAGTAAGTATGTAAAGTTTCTTTTTATTATTTGACGAGTAGCAGAGCGTTGCTGACAAGAAAGAATCAGCGTAGAGGAGAAGAGTGAAGTGGCAGTAATCTAGACGTAATATATAGTGTCCCTATCGTGGTATAGATGTACTTAAGTGCCTGAAAGTAGTTAGAGTAGATGACAGTAAGATAGTTAGTCTTGTCTCGGAAATATCATTAAGTAACGTAGGCAAGCTTATTTTAAGTTAACGTAGCGTGATAAAATTTATGGATGAGGATATAATGACTGCTAAGAAAGAAGAGCTCAGAAAATAAATAAAAGTTGAGAGTAGATATCAAGTAGTATTAGAGAGTAGAGATACAAGTGTATAATAGATTATATAGGTGGACTTATATAGACTTTAATGAGGATAACGTAGTAGTGGAGGAGAAAGAAAAAGAGTCTCTGTGATAAGTAAGTATTATAAGAGATATTTTTGGCAGGAAAAAGTGTATTGAAGTAATAGAGTATGTAAGGCGAGATAGGAGTATAATAGTCGTTCTGTTGAATAATTAGAGCGATAGATGGAGTAAATTAAGTAAGTTCAGTAGCATTAAGAGGTCTACGAGTCAGTTATTAGTATCAGATTGTGGATAGTAGTTAAGCTGTCAATTTATTAGAGGAAATAAAGTATCAGTTGAAGTAATAGTGTAGTATAGGATTCAGTAAAGTAATAAGAGAGTAGTCGGATATAGAGTTTGTCAGGGGAGAAGGGCATGATGTAGTAAAATGAGTCAGTTAGAGAGTAAGATGGTTAAGTTTCGGAGTTAGTTGAGAGTAGTTGGAAAAAATTAATGTTGAGTAAGTTAGCAAACAGAAAGGTAGTAGTTAGGGAGTAAATTGCCGGCATTTGTTTAGGACGATGGAGTATAGTTAGATTAAGTAATGTAGGAGGAGAGTAATTACGTTGAGTTTTGGTTAGTTAGACAGAGTAATAAAGTAAGTAGTTGTGCAGTAATAGAGTAGAGTTAAGCTGAAGAGGTAAGTAATAGTAGTAAGTATTGTGGCTTTTGCGGCGATATAGGAGTTAGTGTTAGATAGTAGAACTATGGGACGTGCTAATGGGGAGAGGTTTAAAGTTGACAGAGTAGTTGGCAGTGTTGTAACGAACTAATAATGTTAGTTTTGTTAGTAAGGTGAGAGTTAGGGTTAGAGTATAGTAATGTTAGATTAGTATGTTCTAAATCAGGTGTAAAAAAAAAATAAAAAAAATAAAAAATATAAAAGATATATTTATAAATAAACATAAAAAAAAATATTAAAAATTCATATATGAAGAAAAAAAATAAAAGAATAAAAAGCGGTTAAAAAAAAGAAACTATTAAGTTATTATAATAAGAAAGAGAGATAAAGAAACTATATTTAAATTTATATAATATTTTAATTTATATTTTTTTTGTATTATTTTTTTTAGTGGTTATAAAGTGAGTCGGTTAGTATAGGAATGTTAAGTGTTCAAAAGTTTAAACAATAAAGATAAGTTGTAGTATTGATGTACGAGTTGATCGTAATGGCATGGTGTGAGTAATGGAATTAGTAATTTTAAGTTAGTTTCTACGTTTATACATGTAGAGATGAAAAGTTAAACTTGAGCCGTAAAGAATCGTAATTAGAGATCATGAGAGTAATATAGAAGAGAGTTGAGACGGACGAGAAGCAGGCGTTGCGTGTGTTCAAGTCTAAGAGATCTTTAGGAGGTACGATAGAGAGCTTCGATGGTCGTCGAGATGTATTCGACTTGGG
Source organism: Indicator indicator (assembly GCF_027791375.1). Lineage (NCBI taxonomy): Eukaryota > Metazoa > Chordata > Aves > Piciformes > Indicatoridae > Indicator > Indicator indicator. Next base: position 57,539 of record NW_026539271.1, on the reverse strand, counting down.
GCTTTTTCTCCCATAAGGGGTTAGTAGTAGAGATAGAGGGAGTTCTCTTCGAGCAGCTACGTTTAAGTAAATAGTCATCAGAAATTTGTAGTAAGAAGTAGAGATTAGTGGAAGAGTGAGAGTTAAGTTATTATACGTAATAACGTGCGTGATAGTACGATCGAGTCCTACAGTTTTACTTTAGTAAGTGTAGTAAGGGAGTAGTAGAGTAGCGCTAATGCTAAGTATAGCGTCCATAAGTAGACTATAAGGGCTTTAGTGAGTTAATAGTAATATATGGATATACGCGTAGTTAAGTTTATTTCAGATAGAAAGACAACGAGCTAGGTATGGTGGGAAGGCTAAGTTGGTAGAGGTAAGTGAGTATACAACGTAAAATTAATATAGTAGAGTATCAAGTAAATCAGTTAAGTATTAACAGTAGGGGTAGGAAATTATATCAAATTTAGAAAGTAATATGAGTGAGTAAGAGTAGTATCAATTTTAGTAGTTAGTAGATAATATCGAGTTGAACTCAAAGTGATTAGCTCTTACGAAGGTGTAAGTATAGAGGAGCGATACGACTCGGTGAGGAGTAATTGCGGTGGTGTGAGGTCAGTGAATTTATATTACGGATACATGTACCATTATAAGAGGTGTTTATCTTTTTTACTTATTATTGTGGTCTATATAGCATCTAAAGTCGATACCCTAGAAGTCACAAGAACGAGTATAGACGGATAAAGTTTTACGATAGATGACAGAAAGTAGTCGAGTACGTTATTAAGAGATTTGAGTTAGTTCTATAACAAATAGAGTAATTGATTACGGGATAATCTCTACTAGTAGGACGCAAGTATCGTATATTTGAGAAGGTTAGTCTGTGACTACGTAGCTGCAGAAGTAACGAGGGGGAAGAAGTATGTTTCTTATGGGGTGTATAATTGACGATAAGGCGTTTGCTAGTTAACAATCAAATATCGAATTCGTAATATTTTTAGAGATAATTCTCAATCATGAGGGTAGTGACGAAGTGTAAAAGTCTAGCGTACAGTGGGCTTGGTGGTGATCTAGAGCGTAAAAGAAACACTTCTCACCAAGCATGTTTTAGTCTGTAAAGTAGAGTATCAAGTCGAGTGGGTTCGTTATATTAATAAACAGTTAAGAACAGGTAAGTTTAAGGGTATTTTGAGTCGAGTAGTCGTATGTGGATTTATAATCATGAGTTATGCTAAATAATGGATAATGATATTAATGATTAAGATAACATAGACTTTTCGATATTTTAAAGTGAAGTATCTAGGGGGAGTAGTATTAACTAATAGGGATTATAGTGTTTAACAGTGTTGTAGTTAATATAGTAGTCAGAAGAGTTAGCAAGTAGTTCGAGAGAGAGAGTAGAGGGAATAGTAAGCAAGGCTAAGATATGCTCACGTATAAGAATAAATATGATAAAGTTGGAGAAATACGTACTAGCTTTTGTAGAAGCGGTGATGTGTTTAGTATAAGTTCGATCAGTTATCTGGCGGGAGGAAATTGAATTGATTCTAGTAGACGGGGAGGTGGTAGTATTATGTTATCAAGAAGAGGCGAATATTAAGAATTTGTAGAGGTAGTGTAGGGAACAGAGAGTGACGTCGAAAAGATGACAGCGAGCGTAGTTTACGTGCGTTTCGCAAGACATGCTTGATGTAATGTGGAAGCAAGATATATAGATTGAGTTAATATTATTTTCTAGATGTTTATTACTTTAGGATGCCTGAGTAATGACGGTAGTCCACCGATCAAGAACGTGAAGAGACAACCGCAGTAACTTGGAGGGAGGAGAGTTGTGAATTAATAGTTTTTTGGCATAATTACCTTTATAATGAACCGCAGTTAGTATAGTCTGATGTCAGAGAGGGCAGTTTTTACAACGTATACAGTAGTTAAGTAAGTTTTATTTACACGCTAATTGTGAGTATAATCACGAGCGTTTTAAGTAATCTGGAGTCGATCGACGTATAGCTGGAGTAAACTGGTTCAGTATAGTAAAGAAGAGTATTCCCGTATAGTTTAATACAGTAGATGAGTGAAAGAATTAGGTTAGATAAACAGCTCGCAGTCAACTCATCGTAAGTTAGTGAGTATAGTAAAGTATGTTGAGGTGTGTTTCTTTTGTGTATGAATGAGTTACCGTTAAAGGTAAGTACTTAAATACTGTCTCCTATATATTCATCAAATTCCGACTACTTTAAATCTTGCGTATTCTTACTAAGTTGTGGGGGGGTGTGTTTAATTACGAAACGAAACATATAATACCAAATACTAGGACGGGATTCTAGATCCTATATAGAATACGACAAAGAATTATAACACACTATAATTATTAAGGTATTTCGTATCAGGTAACGGGGTGTCGGTATAAAAGAAAGAGTATAAGTATTAAGTAGTGTTAAGATAGATGTAGAAGTATAACAGTTCCTTTAGATATATATTGTTTAGGTTTTGAGTAGTTAGAATTAAAGTCTAGTTTATAGAAATCGTCCGTATAGTAAGAATATGTAGGGAGAGGCAGGAGATCTTTGATACAAACTAGTGTAGTAATAGGGCGCTAACTGACTCATTACTCTAGTAATCTTAGTAGTCGTAATTACATATATACTAGTGGCACGTAGAGATTGTAGTAGAAATCCAGAGTTATGAGATTCCTAAGTCAGTTTAATCTATGACCAAGAGATGTGGAGTAAAAGATGATAGTATTCGTAGTAGACTATACTACAGTATATCTAAAAACGACTCTGGCTATATTTTTCTTACTCTACCACATACCTAGCTTATATCCCTCTAGACCTTAACCTTATATCTACTTCTAACCCTCCTCAACTCTAATGCGACTACACTAACTACCTACTACCTCATCTTCTGCTACAAATAGCTTATCTACTTACCTACCACACTACCTTTTCTCAACAACTACCACAAAGTTGTTGTTTGAGAGAGTTTGGGAATGCTGAGGCATGGCAGTGGTGGTTGGACTTCCCCACAAAGCTGTTGGAGCTGCCACTACCAGGGAGAAGGATTGGAAAAGGAAATCAGCCCAACCCCTTCACAGCTTGCACCTTCTGCTTGGCTGAAGCCCAAAGCTCTGGGGCTGTGTCTCCCACCCCCAAAGGCAGCCAAGGGACGAAGCTGCTCGCCTGTGCTCAGGGGTTTGGGGCTTTGGTTGGGTAAGAACCAACCCAAAGCTCAGAGATCCAACCCCCTCCCCAAAAAAAGGGTCTGGGCCCCAAAGCTCTCAACCCCCCAAAACCCTCAGCCCCACCCCAAAAGCCAAGACTCCAAAGCTCGGCGACCCCAAGAGCTCAGTGGCCACCAAAAGCCAAGATCCCAAAGCTCTCAAGGCTCCAAAAACACTCTCAGGGACACCCCCAAAGCTCCAGAATTCCCCAAACTGAGGTCCCAACACTCTCAGGGTCCCCCCAAAATCTCTCAGTCCCCTCCCCCAAAGCTCTCATCTCCCCCAAAAGCCAAGACTCCAAAGCTCAGCAACCCCAAGAGCTCAGTGGCCACCAAAAGCCAAGATCCCAAAGCTCCCAAGGCTCCAAACACTCTCAGGGACACCCCCAAAGCTCCAGGGTTCCCCAAGCTGAGGTCACAACACTCTCAGGGCCCCCCCCCAAAAGCTCTCAAGATCCCAAATCCAGATCCTAAACCTCAGGACCCCCAAAGCTCTCAGGACCCTTCCAAAGCTCAAGGACCCCCTAAAGCCCTCAGGGTCCCCTCCAGAGCTCCAGCCAAGATCTCAAAGCTCTCAATGCCCCCAAACCACCCTTGGGGCCCCCAAAACCCCAGGGTCCTCCAGGAGAGATCTCAGCCCTCTCAGAGCCCCCCCAAAGCTGAGGTCCCAATACTCTCAGGGTCCCAAGCAGGGGTCCAAACCCTCAGGACCCCCCCAAAAGCTGAGGTACCAAAGCCCAGGGGCCCCCCAAAGCTCTCAGGCTCCCAAGCCAAGGGCCCCCCGAAAGCTCCAAGTCCCACACAGCTCTCAGAGCCCCCCCCCAGAGACAGCAGCACCACCCCCAAGCCAGTGGGGGTCCCAACCAAGGGTCCCCAAAGCTCCCAGGGGGCCCCAAAAGATCCAGGAGCCCCCCAAAGCTCTCAGGGTCTCAAGCCAAGGGGCCCCTAAAGCTGGAGGGTCCCCAAAGGTCCAGCCCCACACAGCTCACAGAGACCTCCCCCCCCCCCCTAAAGTCCAAGGACCTCCAAAAGATTCCAAGGACCCCCAAAAACACCTCAGGCCCTCTCCCCCCCAGGGCCCAGCTGGGTCTAGGTTGTCCACCAGCTCCATCTGCTGCCCTGCCAGGGGCTGTGCCCATGGCAGATGCTAGCAGGTGGCACCAGGAGACCCAGGAGCCACCTCCTGCAAAGCCTCAGCTGGCACCTTCCTGCCAGCTCCTGCAGCTCCCACCCCACCCCCAGCTCCTTTTCACCTCCCCCAGGGCAGTTCCCAACCCCTCTGCCCCCCAGCCTTGCAGCTCAGCCCTGCCCAGTGCCCAGCCAGGGGCACAATCCCTGCCCTGCTCCTGCTGCCCACACCATTGCTGCTCCCTGCCAGGCTGCTGCTGCCCTCCTTGCCCACCTGGGCACCCCCTGGCTCCTCTCCAGCTGCTGGCACCAACCCCCCCCAGCTCCTTTTCCCTTGGGGCAATTCCCAACCCCTCTGCCCCCAGCCTGGAGCCTTCCTGGGGTGGTTGTGAGCCAAGGGCAGGTCCCAGCCCTTGGTGCCCTCATCCCCTTGGCCTCAGCCATGGCTCCAGCCTGGCCAGGGCCCTCTGCAGAGCCTCCAGCCCCCAGCAGATCAACTCCCACCCAGCTTGGTGCCACCTCCAGCAGCCTGAGGGAGCCTCCATGCCCTCACCCAGCTCAGTGCTGAAGGCATTGAGCAGAACTGTGCCCAGCACTGAGCCCTGGGGGGCACCACTGGTGCCCAGCCCCCACCTGGACTCCTCTCCCTTCCCCACCACCCTCTGGGGCACTTCTCCACCCAGGGAAGTGTCCCCCAGCCCCAGGCAGGAGCAAGCAAGCCCCCACCCGCACCCCCACCCCATGGGACTCCCCCAGGGCTCTGTGGGGAGGGGGAGCCCCCAAGGGGAGCTGCACACACCTGGGGGCCTTGCGAGCTTCCAGGTAGGATCCTCGGCTGAGCCTTGGCTTCTGCAGGATGGAGCCCAGGGAGGGGGCACCCAAACCCCTCCACTGCCCATTGGCACTGGAGCCCAAGCCCCCAGGCTGCTCCCCTGCTGCTTGGAAGCCCTCAGGGCAGGAGATTTCTGCAGCAGAGAGACAGGACAGGGGTCAGGAGACAGACACACAGCAAGGGGAGGCTGGGAAGGGACCTCTGGAGCTGCCCCAGTGCCCAACCCCCACCCCTGCCCCAGCAGGGCACCCCCAGCAGCTTGCCCAGGGGCACAGTGCCCAGGGGGGGTTGGAAGCTCTCCACAACCTCTCTGGCAGCCTGCTGCAGGCCTCCAGCAGCCTCACCCCAAACAACTTTGGAGCTCCTCCTGGCCTCCACTCTGTGCCCCTTGGCCTGGCCCTGGGCACCACTCAGCAGATGCCAGCCCCAGCCTCTTGCCCCCTGCCCACAGCTCCTTTAGCTCTTGCTGAGCATTGCTCAGCTCCCCTCTGGGGCTGCTCTTCTGCAGGCTCTCAGCCCCAGGGCTCTCAGCCTTTGCTCCTCACACAGCTGCTGCAGGCCCCTCAGCAGCTTCCCAGCCTCCTCTGGACTCTCTCCAGCCCTTCCCTGGCCCTCTGCAGCTGGGGAGCCCAGAACTGGCCCCAGGCCTCCTCCAGCTGTGTGCTGCCTGGGGCAGAGCAGAGCAGAGGGGCAGCAGAACCTCCCTTGCCCTGCTGCCCACACTCCTCTGCCTGCCCCCAGGACCCCCTTGGGGCCTTTTTGGCCACCAGGGCCAAGGAGAAGAACCTCCCTTAAACTCTCTGGGGTAGGAGCAGCCAAAATTGGCTACTTTGAGACAGCAACCAACACCTCACCTGGGCTGTAATTGAGGGCACAGGATGCATTTCCAGCTGGGCAGGCAAAGCTGCTGGTTTTGGGTAAGAACTGGGTGAGGAAATTACAGGATTTGGTTAGCAGCCAGCACAGCTCAGCCTTTAACCCTCCCCCCTCACCCCGAGTCAACATTTCACAGCTCCTCCTTAATCACACCCCCAGCAATTAGTGATTATTGGTGTCAAAGGCAGCCAAAGGGTCACCTACTGGCCCAACCCCACCCTGAAATCTGCTCTGAAGGTGCTGGGGGCACTTTTATGGAGGTGACTGAAGCCCAGCACTGAATTCACCTGCAGCAGGGCAACAATGAGCAGCCCTAGAACCCTGCAGCTGGGCCCAGAGCCCTGCAGCTGGCCCCAGACCTGCTGAGGCCAGCAGCTGAGCACAGCCAGGCGTGGGTTTGCCAACCCACAGGTGGATGCCAGGCAGGTTTTGGGGCTGCCACACCCTTTTGGTGACTATTTAGGCTCTGAGGAAGGCTCCCAGGGCGCAGCAGCGTTGGGCAGCACCCAGGCAGAGCTCCCAGCTTCCCCCCCCACCACCCCAGCAAGGGCTGGACTCAAGGGCAGGTGGATGCCATGCAGAGAGATGCTGCCCACAGGCAGCCCTGACCCGCAGGGACACCCAAAGGGCTCTCCGAAGCCCCAAACTCCACATCCTGCACACACAGTGAGCATAGGGAGCCTGCTGGAGCCACACCGAGCCCCCGGGACCGCGGGTGAGGCTCTGCCAGCGCCGGTACCTTGGTGTCGGGCCGGCAGCGGGGGTCCTGCAGGCCGGCCGGGGTGGGCAGGGGAAAGGCTTTGAACGCGGAGCCCTGGCTGCCCCGCGCCGCGTCCCGAGCCTCCATCCTCATGGGCTCCGCGGCCGCATCGGGAAAAGACTTCCCCTCAACCGCTTCCCCGCAGCCGGCGGAGGCGAAGCGGCGGAGCCGGCGCTGTCCCGAGGAGCCGCCGCACGGTCCCGGAGCGCAAGCGGCCGGCGCCGGCTTTTGCTCCTAGGAAAGGAAGGCAACGAGCGAAAAAACGTCAGGCAAAGGCACGGCCCCAACAGTCAGCAGCCGAGACGGGGCTGGCGGCGACCCCGCGGTTCCAGCGGGCGGAAGGAGCCAAGCCCGGTCCGAAGCGCTACCCCCGGCGCAGCACCGCGGAGCCCGCCCGGGGCTCGGTTCGCAGCTCCAGAAGCGGCGGCCGGGACAGGCCAAGGCTGGGGCCCAGCGCTGCCTCCCCTCCCAGCCCGGCCCGGCCCGGCTCGGTCCAGTCCCGCCGTCCCTACCGGAAGCGGAAGCGTCCCGAGGGCGCGCGCGCCTTTCCCGGGCTCGGTGGAGGCAGCCGGCAATGAGGCGGACGGAAGCGGAAGTGGACGAGGCGGAAGCGGAAGTGACCTTCTGGGTGAAGCTCGGAGCGCGGGAGAGGAGGGGGAAAGGGAGTTGATGGGGCGGGGCGGGGGGAGACGCTCGCGCGTTTTGTAAGGCTGTGAATGGAGAGGGAGGGAGCCCCCTGGCGGCGCGGAGGTCCCGAGGGGTGGCAGCTCAGGGAACGGCGCTGCCCGGCGCGGGGGTCACCTATGGGAGGAGTCTGAGCCTCTTATGGGGTGTGACCCAATAGGGGAGGGGTCACCTATGGGGGGGGTCTGAGCCTGTTATGGGGGTGTGACCCTGTGGGGGTGTCACGTATGGGGGGGGGTCACGTATGGGGGGGTCACGTATGGGGGGGGGGGTCACCTATGCGGGGTCACCTATGGGGGGGTCTGAGCCTGCTATGGGGGTGTGACCCTATGGGGGGTGTCACCTATGGGGGGGGTCACCTATGGGGGGGTCACCTATTGGGGGGTCTGAGCCTGTTATAGGGGTGTGACCCTATGGGGGTGTCACCTATGGGGCGGGTCATCCTGTGTGTGGTGTTGCACGATGGGGAGGGGATCCCAGCCTGAGATCTCACCCAGTCCCCGTGGGGAGGGATCTCATGGAGTCATCTTATGGAGAGCTGATCCTGGTGCAGCCAATCCCTACAGCCAATCCCTACAGCTGATCCCTACAGCTGATCCCATTATGACCAATCCCATTACAGCTGATCCTATTCCAGCAGATCCCATTACAGCTGATCCCATTATAACTGGTCCTGTTCCAGCTGATCCCATTCCAGCAGATCCCATTGTAACTGATCCCATTACAGCAGATCCTGTTATAGCTGATCCCATTATAATCCTTCCCAACCAGACCAGTTCCAGCTGATCCTATCTCAGCCAATCCCGTTCCAGCCAATCCTGTCCCAGCCACTCCCATCCCAGCTGGTTCCATCCCAGTTGATCTTATCCCAGCCAGTCCCATCCCAGCTGGTTCCATCCCAGTTGATCCTGTCCCAGCCACTCTCATCCCAGCTGTTTCCATCCCAGTTGATCCCATCCCAGCCGGTTCCATCCCAGCTGATCCCAGCCCAGCCGATCCCATCCCAGCCAGTCCCACCCCAGCTGGTTCCATCCCAGCTGATCCCAGCCCAGCCCATCCCAGCCAGTTCCACCCCAGCTGATCCCAGCCCATCCCAGCCAGTCCTATCCCAGCTGGTTCCATCCCTACCAATCCTGTCCCATCCGGTTCCATCCCAGTTGATCCCATCCTATCCCATCCCAAGCGATCCATCCCGTCCCGTCCCAACCGGTCCCCCGCAGCCGCCCGGTGCCCGCGGGCGATGGTTGCCGTCCCGGAGCTGTCCCCCGGAGCCTCGCGGTTGCTGCTCTCTGCTGCCCTTTCCCTCGCTGCCGCCCTCCTCTTCCTCACCTTCCTCCCCGCTGCCCCGGGCCGGGGGAAGTGCCTCACTGGTGCCAGCAGGGAGAGCAGACTGGGACCAGTAAAGAGGCAAGACTTGGACCACTAAGGATGAGAGACTGGGACCAGTAAGGATGAGAGACTGGGACCAGTAAGGAGGAGAGACTGGGACCAGTAAGGAGGAGAAACTGGGACCAGTAAGGAGGAGAGACTGGCACCAGTAAGGAGGAGAGACTGGCACCAGTAAGGAGGAGAGACTGGCACCAGTAAGGAGGAGAAACTGGGACCAGTAAGGAAAAGAGATTGGGACCAGTAAGGAGGAGGAACTGGGGCCAGTAAGGAGGAGAGACTGGGACCAGTAAGGAGGAGAGCCTGGGACCAGTAAGGAGGAGAGCCTGGGGTCTGCAGGGGTCTGCAGAGCTCTGCAGGGGCAGTAGAGATCTGCAGAGGTCCGTTGGGGTCTGTAGAGCTCTGGCAGGGTCTGTAGGGGGCAGTAGAGGTCTGCAGGAGGTCTGCAGGGGTCTAGAGAGGACTGCAAGGTTCTGCACAGCTCCGCAGGGGGCTGCAGGGGTCTGTAGGGATCTGTAAGGGTCTGCAGGGGTCTGGAGGGATCTGTAAGGGTCTGCAGGGGTCTGGAGGGATCTGTAAGGGTCTGTAGGGGTCTGCAGGGGTCTGGAGGGATCTGTAAGGGTCTGTAGGGGTCTGGAGGGATCTGTAAGGGTCTGCAGGGGTCTGTAGGGGTCTGCAAGGTTCTGCACAGCTCCGTAGGGGGTTGCAGAGGTCTGTAGGGGTCTGTTGCAGTCTGTAGAGGTCTGTAGGGTTCTGCAGGGGTCTGCAGAGGTCTGTAGTTGTCTGTAGGGGTCTGTAGTTGTCTGTAGGGGTCTGTAGAGGTCATCCAGTAGAGGTCTGCAGTGGCCCAAGGTCACCCAGTCCAACCAGCAACCCAACCCCACCATGGCCCCAAGAGCCATGGCCACAGGTTCCTTGAACCCCTCCAGGCATGGGGACACCACCACTGCCCTGGGCAGCCTGGGCCAGTCCCTGACCACTCTTGCAGGACAGAAATTGTTCCTCATGGCCAACCTGAACCTGCCCTGGGGCAGCTTGAGGCCATCTCCTCTTGTCCTGTCCCTTGGCCCTTGTCCCAAGAGCCCAACCCCCCCCTGGCTCAGGCCTCCTCTCAGGCACTTGCAGGGAGACAGAAGGTCTCCCCTCAGCCTCCTCTCCCCCAGCCTCAACCCCCCCAGCTCCCTCAGCTGCTCCTCCCCAGCCCTCTTCTCCAGACCCTTCCCCAACTCCCTTTGCCCTTCTTCAATCCTCCTCTTGACTTCCTCCCAGCCCTTGGGTGTGATCAAAGATCCCTCAGCTCTTCATCACTGCAGAAAGTCCCCTCCTGGGGACCTTCTTTGCTTGTTTGTGGTGGCTTTGAGCCCATCAGCCCTGGCTGATGAAAGCTGCTGGTGCCATAAATCAAAGCTCCTCTGCAGCAATTAATCCTGGGCGTGGAGGAGCAATTAGATGACAAATTGTGCCTGCAGAGAGCTGTGTTTGCTCAGCCAGGGCTGCCCAACCTGCCCTTCAAACCTACCCCAGGGGATGCCAAGTGAGGAGCTGTGCCCAGCTGCAGTGGCAGGATGCAGACCCTTTGGCCTCAGCTCCTTCAGGGAGGGACCTTTGTCCCTCCTGCCCCCACTGCACTTTGCCCAGCTGGGGTTGTATGAGCTCAAGGTGTTGGTGCAGGATTTGTCCTTGCAGGGCTCGGTCACAGCATCCCAGCATGGAGGGGCTGGGAAGGGACCTCTGGAGCTCCCCCAGTGCCTAATCTCCCCCCAGTGCCCCAGCAGGGCACCCCCAGCAGCTTGCCCAGGGGCACAATGCCCAGGGGGGGTTGGAAGCTCTCCACAACCTCTCTGGGCAGCCTGCTGCAGGCCTCCAGCAGCCTCACCCCAAACAACTTTGGAGCTCCTCCTGGCCTCCACTCTGTGCCCCTTGGCCTGGCCCTGGGCACCACTCAGCAGATGCCAGCCCCAGCCTCTTGCCCCCTGCCCACAGCTCCTTTAGCTCTTGCTGAGCATTGCTCAGCTCCCCTCTGGGGCTGCTCTTCTGCAGGCTCTCAGCCCCAGGGCTCTCAGCCTTTGCTCCTCACACAGCTGCTGCAGGCCCCTCAGCAGCTTCAGAGCTTCCACTGCGCTCCTCCTGCACTCTGCAGATGTTGCAGGCTGCTGATGTTGGGTGGTGCAGATGTGGTTGCAAATGTTGGTGCAGAAGTTGGATGCTGCAGAGGTTGGATGCTGGAGATGTTGGTTGGTGCAAATGTTAGTGCAGCTGTTGGTTGGTGCAGCTGTTGGTTGGTGCAGCTGTTGGATGGTGCAGCTGTTGGGTGGTGCAGAGGTTGGGTGGTGCAGATGAGTGGTGCAGCTGTTGGGTGTTGCAGCTGTTGGTGCAGCTATTGGTGCAGCTATTGGTGCAGCTGTTGGGTGCTTCAGATGTTGGTTCAGCTGTTGTGTGGTGCAGCTGTTGTGTGGTGCAGAGATTGGATGGTGCAGATGTTGGGTGGTGAAGCTGTTGGTGCAGCTATTGGATGCTTCAGATCTTGTTGCAGCTGTTGGTGCAGCTATTAGTGCAGCTGTTGGGTGTTGCAGCTGTTGGGTGTTGCAGCTTTTGGTGCAGCTGTTTATGCAGCTGTTGGGTGTTGCAGCTGTTGGGTGTTGCAGCTGTTGGGTGTTGCAGCTTTTGGTGCAGCTGTTTATGCAGCTGTTGGGTGTTGCAGCTGTTGGGTGGTGCAGCTGTTGGGTGGTGCAGCTGTTGGGTGGTGCAGCTGTTGGTGCAGCTGTTGGGTGGTGCAGCTGTTGGGTGGTGCAGCTGTTGGGTGGTGCAGCTGTTGGTGCAGCTGTTGGATGCTTCAGCTCTTGTTGCAGCTGTTGGTGCAGCTATTAGTGCAGCTGTTGGGTGTTGCAGCTGTTGTGTGTTGCAGCTTTTGGTGCAGCTGTTTTTGCAGCTGTTGGGTGTTGCAGCTGTTGGGTGTTGCAGCTGTTGGGTGTTGCAGCTGTTGGGTGTTGCAGCTGTTGGTGCAGCTGTTTGTGCAGCTGTTGGGTGTTGCAGCTGTTGGTGCAGCAGCTGTTGGTGCAGCTGTTGGTGCAGCTGTTGGTGCAGCTGTTGGGTGTTGCAGCTGTTGGGTGTTGCAGCTGTTGGATGCTTCAGCTCTTGTTGCAGCTGTTGGTGCAGCTGTTGGGTGATGCAGATGTTGGGTGATGCAGATGTTGGGTGTTGCAGCTGTTGTGTGTTGCAGCTGTTGGTGCAGCTGTTGGGTGTTGCAGCTGTTGGGTGTTGCAGCTGTTGGTGCAGCTGTTGGGTGGTGCAGCTGTTGGGTGGTGCAGCTGTTGGGTGATGCAGCTGTTTATGCAGCTGTTGGGTAGTGCAGCTGTTGGTGCAGCTGTTGGGTGGTGCAGCTGTTGGGTGGTGCAGCTGTTGGGCTTGCAGCTGTTGGTGCAGCTATTAGTGCAGCTGTTGGGTGTTGCAGCTGTTGGTGTAGCTGTTGATGCAGCTGTAGGGTGTTACAGCTGTTGGGTGTTGCAGCTGTTGGGTGATGCAGATGTTGGTGCAGCTGTTGGATGCTTCAGCTCTTGTTGCAGCTGTTGGGTGTTGCAGCTGTTGGGTGTTGCAGCTGTTGGGCGTGCAGCTGTTGGGTGTTGCAGCTGTTGGGTGTTGCAGCTGTTGGTGCAGCTGTTGGGTGATGCAGCTGTTGGGTGATGCAGCTGTTGGGTGATGCAGATGTTGGTGCAGCTGTTGGGTGGTGCAGCTGTTGGGTGGTGCAGCTGTTTATGCAGCTGTTGGGTGTTGCAGCTGTTGGGCTTGCAGCTGTTGGTGCAGCTATTAGTGCAGCTGTTGGGTGTTGCAGCTGTTGGTGCAGCTGTTGATGCAGCTGTTGGGTGTTACAGCTGTTGGGTGTTGCAGCTGTTGGGTGATGCAGCTGTTGGGTGGTGCAGCTGTTGGGTGTTGCAGCTGTTGGGTGTTGCAGCTGTTGGGTGATGCAGCTGTTGGTGCAGCTGTTGGGTGGTGCAGCTGTTGGGTGTTGCAGCTGTTGGGTGTTGCAGCTGTTGGGTGTTGCAGCTTTTGGTGCAGCTGTTTATGCAGCTGTTGGGTGTTGCAGCTGTTGGGTGGTGCAGCTGTTGGGTGGTGCAGCTGTTGGGTGGTGCAGCTGTTGGTGCAGCTGTTGGGTGGTGCAGCTGTTGGGTGGTGCAGCTGTTGGGTGGTGCAGCTGTTGGTGCAGCTGTTTATGCAGCTGTTGGGTGTTGCAGCTGTTGGGTGATGCAGATGTTGGGTGGTGCAGCTGTTGGTGCAGCTGTTGGATGCTTCAGCTCTTGTTGCAGCTGTTGGTGCAGCTGTTGGGTGTTGCAGCTGTTGGGTGATGCAGCTGTTGGTGCAGCTGTTGGGTGATGCAGCTGTTGGGTGGTGCAGCTGTTGGTGCAGCTGTTGGGTGGTGCAGCTGTTGGGTGATGCAGCTGTTGGTGCAGCTGTTGGGTGTTGCAGCTGTTGGGTGTTGCAGCTGTTTATGCAGCTGTTGGGTGTTGCAGCTGTTGGTGCAGCTGTTGGGTGGTGCAGCTGTTGGGTGGTGCAGCTGTTGGGTGATGCAGCTGTTGGGTGATGCAGCTGTTGGGTGGTGCAGCTGTTGGGTGTTGCAGCTGTTGGGTGATGCAGCTGTTGGGTGTTGCAGCTGTTGGGTGTTGCAGCTGTTGGGTGTTGCAGCTGTTGGGTGTTGCAGCTGTTGGGTGATGCAGCTGTTGGTGCAGCTGTTGGTGCAGCTGTTGGGTGTTGCAGCTGTTGGGTGTTGCAGCTGTTGGGTGATGCAGCTGTTGGTGCATGCAGCTGTTGGGTGATGCAGCTGTTGGGTGTTGCAGCTGTTGGGTGATGCAGCTGTTGGGTGTTGCAGCTGTTGGGTGATGCAGCTGTTGGTGCAGCTGTTGGGTGTTGCAGCTGTTGGGTGTTGCAGCTGTTGGATGATGCAGCTCTTGGTGCAGCTGTTGGTGCAGCTGTTGGTGCAGCTGTTGGGTGTTGCAGCTGTTGGGTGTTGCAGCTGTTGGGTGATGCAGCTGTTGGTGCAGCTGTTGGTGCAGCTGTTGGTGCAGCTGTTGGGTGTTGCAGCTGTTGGGTGTTGCAGCTGTTGGGTGTTGCCGCTGTTGGGTGATGCAGCTGTTGGTGCAGCTGTTGGTGCAGCTGTTGGTGCAGCTGTTGGGTGTTGCAGCTGTTGGGTGTTGCAGCTGTTGGGTGATGCAGCTCTTGGTGCAGCTGTTGGGTGTTGCAGCTGTTGGGTGTTGCAGCTGTCGGGTGATGCAGCTCTTGGTGCAGCTGTTGGTGCAGCTGTTGGCTGCTGCAGCTCCATCCCCTCTCCCCCTCCTGCAGAGGCTGAGCTGAGCTCTGCTGCTTCCTGCCCTTCAGCTGTTCCATGCCCAGCACCAAAGCTCAGCCCCAGGAAGGTGGCAAAGCTCCAGGAGAAGGAGGCTGAGCTGAAAGCCTCTTTTGATGTCCCCAGAGCTGGCAGGTGCAGGTCACACCCTCAAGGCCTGATCCTGCTCTTGGAGGACCTCTTTGTGGAGCACTCCGAGGTCTCCTTATCTCCTGGGAACAGAGACTGCTGCTGGTTTCTGTCCCTGGTGGAGATAAGAGCTCTCGTGGTGCCAGGGACTCTGCTCCCTCAACCTTGAGCCTCAGCTCTCAGGGGCCAAGCTGTTGGCTCTTTGGAGAAGCAGCTTCAGGAAGAAAGGAGCTGGGAAAAGAGAGGAGAAAAGGCTCCAGGTCTGCAGCTGCTGCTGCAGGAGAGCAGCTGCTGGGGAACCTTCTCCCTTGGGTCCAGTGGTGGGACAAGAGTAGGGTTGGGTTGATGATGGAAGCAGAGACTCATTCAGGTTGGAGAAGAGCTTCAGGAGCAGCAAGGCCAAGCATGAATCCTCCTCTGACACAGCCAGAGCCACAAGCACCACATCCACACAGCTCCTACACACTTCACATCTTGGAGGTTGTTGGATCTGAGATCTTGGAGGTCTTTGGACCTGAGATCTTGAAGGTCTTTGGACCTGAGATCTTGGAGGTCTTTGGACCTGAGATCTTGGAGGTTGTTGGATCTGAGGTCTTCGAAGTCTTTGGATCTGAGATCTTGGAGGTCTTTGGACCTGAGATTTTGAGAGTCTTTCCCAACCTGGATGATTCTATGATTGTATAGGTTGGACATTAAGGCAGGACAGAGTAGGGCTTGACCTGCTGGAAAGCAGCTCCATGGAGAAGGACCTTGGGCTGGAGAGAGTCCAGGGCAGGCTGGGAAGCTGCTGAGGGGCCTGCAGCAGCTGTGTGAGGAGCAAAGGCTGAGAGCCCTGGGGCTGAGAGCCTGCAGAAGAGCAGCCCCAGAGGGGAGCTGAGCAATGCTCAGCAAGAGCTAAAGGAGCTGTGGGCAGGGGGCAAGAGGCTGGGGCTGGCATCTGCTGAGTGGTGCCCAGGGCCAGGCCAAGGGGCACAGAGTGGAGGCCAGGAGGAGCTCCAAAGTTGTTTGGGGTGAGGCTGCTGGAGGCCTGCAGCAGGCTGCCCAGAGAGGTTGTGGAGAGCTTCCAACCCCCCCTGGGCACTGTGCCCCTGGGCAAGCTGCTGGAGGTGCCCTGCTGGGGCAAGGGTGGGGGTTGGGCACTGGGGCAGCTCCAGAGGTCCCTTCCCAGCCTCCCCTTGCTGTGTGTCTGTCTCCTGACCCCTGTCCTGTCTCTCTGCTGCAGAAATCTCCTGCCCTGAGGGCTTCCAAGCAGCAGGGGAGCAGCCTTGGGGCTTGGGCTCCAGTGCCAATGGGCAGTGGAGGGGTTTGGGTGCCCCCTCCATCCCTGGAGGTGTTCCAGAACCCTGTGGCCATAGCACTTGGGGCCATGGTTTGGTGGCCAGGGGTAGGGTTGGGTTGCTGGTTGGACTCCATGCTCTTGAAGGTCCTTTCCCACCAAGCCAGGTCTAGACAGCAAGGAGAACTCCTGGGAATGGAGGAAAATCCCAGCTGGGCACAGCTGAAGGAGTTGTTGAGGACCCAGCTCTGGAGTTTTCCTTCCTGGGAGCTCTCCTGCAAAGGCCAAATTGTGGAGGACACCTGAAGTCCTTCCAGGCTGCACAAGAGATCTTTATCCTACCCTGCAGCTGCACCTTGCTTGGGGGCAAAAGGAGCTTCTGGTGCCTTGCCAGGCAGGATTGATGTCAAGCTGGCAGCACAGGCTCTGGATCCTGGAGGCTTCCTGCCAGGGGATTTGGTTTTGTTTTGTTGGCTTCTGCTTTGTTTTCTCAGGGCTTGTTCCTGAGCTTGAAGCAATTCCCTGCTCCCCTGCCCAGCCCTGAGGTTTTGGTCCTGGAGGACTTCATGGACCTGATGGAGAGGCTCCAGGGGAGGCCACCAAGATGATCAGAGGGCTGCAGAGCCTCCCCTGTGGGGGCCAGGCTGGGAGAGTTGGGGCTGTGGAGGCTGCAAAGGTCACCTCTAAATGTTCCCCAGGGGAAGCCTTAAGGGTGGAGGTGAAAACAAATTCAACATCCTGAGGGAGCTGGGGGTGGCCAGGCTGGGGAAGAGAAGGCTGCAGGGAGAGCTCAGAGCAGCTTGCAGGAGCTGAAGAGGCTCCAGGAGAGCTGTGGAGGGACTTGGGACAAGGACTGGGAGTGGCAGGATGAGGGGGGATGGATTGGAGCTGGGAGAGGGGAGATGGAGAGTGGAGAGGAGGAAGAAATCCTTGAGGGTGAGGCTGGGGAGAGCCTGGCATAGGTTGCCCAGGGAGGCTGTGGCTGTCCCCTCCCTGGAGGTGTTCAGGACCAGGCTGGATGAGGCCCTGAGTAGCCTGGGCATGTGGAGGTGTCCCTGGGCATGGCAGGAGGTTGGAGCTGGTGGGGAGAGCCTGGCACAGGTTGCCCAGGGAGGCTGTGGCTGTCCTCTCGCTGGAACCACTCCAGGTCAGCCTTGCTGTGGCTCTGGGCAGCCTGGAGGTGCCCTGCTGGCTGCAGAGGGGGTGAGGGGGGTTGGCCAAGATGACCTTGGAGGGTCCCTTCCAATCCTGTGAGCCTGTGACTTGTCCTCCCTTGCTCCTTTCCATCCTGATGCTGTTGGAGATGCTGAGCTGGGGATCTCTTTTATTTTGGGAGTAAAGCAGCCCAGAGTGGTTCAGCTTGGAAGGGAGCTCAGAGCTCATCTCCAACCTCCTGCCATGTCCAGGGACACCTCCCACCAGCCCAGGATGCTGCTCAGGGCCTCATCCAGCCTGGCCTTCAGCACCCCCAGGCAGGAGGCAGCCACAGCCTCTCTGGGCAGCCTGTGCCAGGCTGATCCCAAAGGTCTCTTCCAGCCTCAAATGTTCTCTGATTCTTCTTCCTTCCTTCTGCCCTTTTTTAACCACCTCCCCACCCCCTGCACTCCACCTCCCCCCACCAGAGTCTCAGCAGCCTCCTGCTGAAGAACTTCTCCCTCAGCTCCACTCCAAGGCTGCTCTGCCTCAGCTCCAAACCCTTCCCCCTTGGCCTGGCTCCAGCCCCCCTCAGCAAAAGGCTCTCTGCAGCCTCCCTGCAGGATCCCTCCAGGTGCTGGAAGAAGCTCTGAGGTCTCCCCTCTGGAATTTTGAGCTCTGCTGGGTGGGAGCTTGGGCAGCTGAGAGCCTTCTGCTGGGCTGTGCTTGCACAAAGCCACCTCTGATCCCTCCCTTGCTCACTTAATCCTCTCATCCTCTTTGCTCCTGGCTCTGGGCTTGACCTTTCCCAACAAAGCTTCTTTTGTCTGCAGGGCCTCAGGGCTGTGGGGGTTGATTTTTTTTTCCCCTTTCTTTTCCTTCTTTACTTGTTGCTCTTTTTTTCCCCCCTCTCCCCTCCCCTCCTCTCCTAATCCATGGCACCACCCAGCAGCACAAGGAATCATTCTTGGAGCTGCTGCTGGACTTTGCTTGTTTGCAGGAGGCTGGTTTGCAGCAGCTGCCTCTGTGGAGGCCAAATGGTGGAGCAAGAGGAAACTTGGCAGCAGAAGAGCAGCCCAGGGCCAAGCAGGGCCAAGCTGAGGTCCCAGAGCAGCTCAGGTCCAGCCAGGGCCAAGCTGAGGTCCCAGAACAGCCCAGGTCTAACCTGAGGTCCCAGAGAAGCTGAGGTCCAACCAGGTCCAACCTGAAGTCCTAGAGCAGCCCAGGTCCAACCAGGTCCAACCTAAAGTCCCAGAGCAGCCCAGATCCAATCAGGTCCAACCTGAAGTCCCAGAGCAGCCCAGGTCCAACCAGGTCCAACCTGAAGTCCCAGAGCAGCTCAGGTCCAACCAGGTCCAACCTGAAGTCCCAGAGCAGCTCAGGTCCAACCAGGTCCAATCTGAGGTACTGAAGCAGCTCAGGTTCAACCTGAGGTCCCAGAGTATCCCAGGACCAACCAGGTCCAATCTGAGGTTCCAGAGCATCCCAGGATCCACCAGGTCCAACCTGAAGTCCCAGAGCAGCTCAGGTGGCACTGGGTTGGCATGGCAGGCAGCAGAGACACCTCCAGCTGAGCAGGAACAGGAGAGGAAAGGAGAAAGGAAAGGAGAAAGGAGAAAGGAAAGGAGAAAGGAGAAAGGAAAGGAGAAAGGAGAAAGGAAAGGAGAAAGGAGAAAGGAAAGGAGAAAGGAGAAAGGAAAGGAGAAAGGAGAAAGGAAAGGAGAAAGGAGAAAGGAAAGGAGAAAGGAGAAAGGAAAGGAGAAAGGAGAAAGGAAAGGAGAAAGGAGAAAGGAAAGGAGAAAGGAGAAAGGAAAGGAGAAAGGAGAAAGGAAAGGAGAAAGGAGAAAGGAAAGGAGAAAGGAGAAAGGAAAGGAGAAAGGAGAAAGGAAAGGAGAAAGGAGAAAGGAAAGGAGAAAGGAGAAAGGAAAGGAGAAAGGAGAAAGGAAAGGAGAAAGGAGAAAGGAAAGGAGAAAGGAGAAAGGAAAGGAGAAAGGAGAAAGGAAAGGAGAAAGGAGAAAGGAAAGGAGAAAGGAGAAAGGAAAGGAGAAAGGAGAAAGGAAAGGAGAAAGGAGAAAGGAAAGGAGAAAGGAGAAAGGAAAGGAGAAAGGAGAAAGGAAAGGAGAAAGGAGAAAGGAAAGGAGAAAGGAGAAAGGAAAGGAGAAAGGAAGAGGGAGAAGGAGAGGGAGAGGGAGAGGGAAGGGGAAGGATGATCTTAGAGCAGGATCCCAGAGTGGTTTGGGCTGGAGGGGACCTCCCAAACCCCTCCAGGCCCAGCCCTGCAGCCAGCAGGGACGTCCCCAGCCAGAGCAGATCCCTCTGAGCCCCCAGCAGCCTGACCTGCAGAGGGCTTCTGCCCCCTCTGGGCAGCCTGGGCCAGGGGCCCAGCACCCTGCAGGGCTTGGAGGTCTCTCTGAGCACCCTGCAGGGCTTGAAGGTCTCTCTGAGCACCCTGCAGGGCTTGGAGGTCTCTCTGAGCACCCTGCAGGGCTTGGAGGTCTCTCTGAGCACCCTGCAGGGCTTGGAGGTCTCTCCTGGCACCCTGCAGGGCTTGGAGGTCTCTCTCAGCACCCTGCAGCGCTTGGAGGTCTCTTCCCTGACCTCCTTCGAGCTGGGGCAGGAGAATTTTGCTGCCTTCCCCCGGGACAGGCTGAAGCCAGCATCTGAGGGCTGCGCTGGGTGGTGAAGTTCTGCTGCTCCTTCCCTTTTCTGGGCAGGTGAGAACAGGCAGGAGGAGCTCAGAGCCTCCCAGCCTGACCCCCGCCCCGGGAGGGGAGGTCCTGGCACTCTCTGGGTGCCAGCCTGGCTTGGCTGCAGCCTCTGTGCCCAGCCCAGCTGCACGCTGGAGCCGCAGGGAGCTGGGTGGGGAAGGGGCAACAGGGCTCAGCCTGACCCCCAGCCCCTCCTGCTGCTGCCTCCTCCGGCTGGGCTCCAGCCTGCCCCACCCCCACTCCACCCCTCCCCCCCCACCCGGGCCAGGGGCTGCCCCTGGCCTGGGTGCTGAGGAAGAGGGTTCGGTGCTTGTGCCCCCTCCCCACCGGCCCCCAGCCCTGCCTTGGGCCATCCTGCCCCTGGTCCTGAGCCAGGTCCTGACGCAAAGTTGCAGCTGCAGCTTGCTCTGATTCATCCCCAGGGAGGGCTCACACCCAGGCTGGGCTCCTCCTGCCTGTGGGTCACACTGCGGGGCTGCTGGGGGCTGGGATCCTCCTTGGGGGTGCTGCTGGGGGCTGGGACCCTCCTTGGGGTGATGCTGCTGGGGGCTGGGACCCTCCTTGGGGATGCTGCTGAGGGCTGGGACCCTCCTTGGGGTGATGCTGGGGGCTGGGACCCTCCTTAGGGTGCTGCTGGGGGCTGGGACCCTCCTTGGGGTGATGCTGCTGGGGGCTGGGACCCTCCTTGGGGATGCTGCTGAGGGCTGGGACCCTCCTTGGGGTGATGCTGGGGGCTGGGACCCTCCTTGGGGTGCTGCTGAGGGCTGGGACCCTCCTTGGGGTGATGCTGGGGGCTGGGACCCTCCTTGGGGTGATGCTGCTGGGGGCTCGGACCCTCCCTGGGGGTACTGTGGTGGCCTCCAAGTCCTGCTATGGGATGGGCTGTGGGGTATGCTGGGGGTCCTGGACCCCCTTCTGTGGTGCTGGAGTGAATGAGAGATGCCAGGGGTGTGCCCAGGGCTCCCTGCTTGGAGGGGGTCCCTGAGCTGAACCCCTTTGGGTGCATCTTGAGGGGTCAGGGCTGCAGAGGAAGGAGGCTGCAGGATGCAGCTGGGGGAGATGCTGCCCTGCCCCAGCTCCACTTCCCTCCTCAGAGGCTCCCTTGGGGCTTTGGGGCTCCCCTGGGGCATCTGCCATGCCCTGTGTGAGCAGGAGGAGGAGGCTGAGTCACCTTCAGCCTGATGGAAGGGGAAACTGAGGCCCAGAAGGGTCAGAGAGGTCCACCCCAGGCAGGGCTGAGGTGAGGGCAGGCTGCAGGCTCAGGTTTGATGCTTGGCCCTGAATGCTCCTCAAGATCTCTTCCAACCAAAGCCTTTCTCTGCTGCCCTCATTGGCAGCTCCCCAGGGCCCTGCTGCTGCCTCTGTGAGCCACACTGGAGAACTTTTTCACCTCCTGCTTGGCACCAACCTCTTCAGCTGAGGACTTTGGAAGTGGGGAGGAGGCAAAGAGAACTTGGGGGACCCTAAAAAGTCCTTCCCCAGCTTTAAGACAGCTACAAGAAAGCTGGGGAGGGAGTTTGAAGGGTGTCAGGGAGGGATAGGACTGGGGGGGATGGAGCAAAGGTGGAAATGGGGAGATTGAGATTGGATGTGAGGAAGAAATTCTTCCCCAGGAGGGTGGTGAGAGCCTGGCACAGGTTGCCCAGGGAGGTGGTGGTGGAAGCCTCATCCCTGGAGGAGTCCAAGGCCAGGCTGGAGGTGGCTGTGAGCAACCTGCTGTGGTGTGAGGTGTCCCTGGGGCTGGGACTGGCTGAGCCCTGAGGTCCCTTCCAGCCCTGGCAGTTCTCTGGCCAGGTTGTGCTGCTCCCCAAAGCTCCTGCAGTGCCCCAGGTCTGCTTTTGGGCACACAGGGAGCCAGGTGCTGCTGCCTGTCCTGCCTGCAGTGCCCTGCTGAGGTGGCACAACCTGCCTGCTAGGGCTTGAGCTGCAGCCTGGCACCAAGGTAGCTCCCAGCCAAGCTTCTCCTACCTCAGTGCTGGGGGGAGGTCCATGCTGGGCAGGACCCTCAGCAGTGCAGGAGGAAGAGGAGGGGAGAGCTGTGGTGGCAAAGCTCTGCCCAGGGCTGGATTTAGGGAGGGAAGGAGGGAGGGGGTGGCAAGGGAGGGTGGCAGCACCCAGTGTCCCCATGGCCAGGTTGGGAAGGAGCTGCTTTGGCAGAGGGTTGTGGCAGAACTGGAAGAGCAGGGCTGGAGCAGAAGGTCGAGGTGAAGGTGTGGGCTTGGCAGGCAGCTCAGGGGGCTGGGGGAGGGTTGTGGGGCAGTTTTTGAGGGCACCACTGGGAGCTGTGCTGGGAGAACTGGTATGGCAGAAAGCTCTGCCTGAGTCAAACTGGGGAAGGTGCTGAAGGATTGCTGCTGGCTCCTCCCTGCTCCTTGCAAGCCTGGGAGATGTGGGCATCAAACTGCCCTGCCCCTGGCACCCTCCTGCCCCAGCCTCCCCTCCTCCCTTCCACTCCAACCCCTCTGCCAAGTTCTCCTTCTCAGGGTTAGTGGCCAGCAGCTGCTCAGGGATTTGGGGGAACAGAATCCCAACCCCTGGGGTTGGGAGGGAGCTCTGGAGAGCAGCCAGTCCAAGCCCCCTGCCACAGCAGGGGCACCCAGGGCAGCTGGCACAGGCTGGCATCCAGGTGGGTTTGGAAAGCCTCCAGAGATGGAGACTCCACCACCTCTCTGGGCAGCCTGCTCCAGGCCTCCACCCCCCTGCAGTTCCTCCTCATGGTGAGGTGGAATCTCCTGGCTTCCACTTTGTGCCCCCTTGGCCTGTCCCTGGGCACCACTGAACACAGCCTGGCCACAGCCTCCTGCCACCCACCCCTGCAGTATTGATCAGCATTGATCAGTTCCCCCCTCAGGCTGCTCTTGCTGCAGGCTGCAAAGCTCCAAGTCCCAAGCTCCAAGTCCCAAGACACAAGCTCCAAGCCCCAAGCTCCAAGTCCCAAGCTCCAAATCCCAAGCTCCAAGCTCCAAGTCCCAAGCTCCAAGCTCCAAGCTCCAAGTCCCAAGCTCCAAGTCCCAAGCTCCAAGCCCCAAGTCCCAAGCTCCAAGCCCCAAATCCCAAATTCCAAATCCCAAGCCCCAAATCCCAAGCCCCAAATCCCAAGCTCCAAGCCCCAAGTCCAAGCCCCAAGCTCCAAGCCCCAAGCTCCAAGCCACAAATCCCAAGCTCCAAGCCCCAAATCCCAAGCTCCAAGCCCAAAATCCCAAGCTCCAAGCCCAAAATCCCAAGCTCCAAGCCTGAAATCCCAAGCTCCAAGCCCCAAGCCCCAAATCCCAAGTTGCAAGTCCCAAGCCCCAAGCTCCAAGTCCAAAGTCCCAAGCCCCAAGTCCCTCAACCTTTCCTCAGAGGAGAGATCACAGAGTCCCAGATTGCATCAGGTTAGCTCCTCTTGCCCACCCCCCCTGCAGTCACAGGGACACCTCCAGCTGCATCAGGCTGCTCAAGGTCTCCTCAGGTTGCATGCTGAGAGCTTCCAGGCCCCTCAGCATCTCCACAGCCCAGGCTTCTGGCTGCTTTCCTGGCCAGGCAAAGCATCTCCCAAGCCCTGCCCTGCTCCTGTGACCACAGCAAGTCCCCAGCCTGCTGCCCCCCAGCCCTGAAGCCAGCTGCAAGCCACTTGTCCCCTGCAGTGGAGCTGCCTTCGGAGCCTGGGAGCAGCTCCAGCTGCTCAGCTTTGCTTTTAGCTTTCA
Source organism: Indicator indicator (assembly GCF_027791375.1). Classification (NCBI taxonomy): domain Eukaryota; kingdom Metazoa; phylum Chordata; class Aves; order Piciformes; family Indicatoridae; genus Indicator; species Indicator indicator. Next base: position 34,407 of record NW_026539271.1, on the reverse strand, counting down.
CCACCTCCTGCAAGCTGCACACAGGGGAAGCCCTGCCCTGGGAGAGCTCCTCCAGCCCAGCACCAACACCTTCCAAGCCCTGATGGAGCTGCACCTCTGCTCCCCAATTCCTGATGGAGCTGAACCTCTGCTCCCCAATTCCTGATGGAGCTGCACCTCTGCTCCCCATGCCCTGATGGATCTGCATCTCTCTTCCCCATATCCTGATGGAGCTGCACCTCTGCTCCCCAAGCCCTGATGGAGCTGCACCTCTGCTCCCCAATTCCTGATGGAGCTGCACCTCTGCTCCCCAAGCCCTGATGGAGCTGAACCTCTGCTCCCCAAGTCCTGATGGAGCTGCACCTCTGCTCCCCAATTCCTGATGGAGCTGCACTTCTGCTCCCCAATTCCTGATGGAGCTGAACCTCTGCTCCCCAATTCCTGATGGAGCTGCACTTCTGCTCCCCAAGCCCTGATGGAGCTGAACCTCTGCTCCCCATGCCCTGATGGAGCTGAACCTCTGCTCCCCAATTCCTGATGGAGCTGAACCTCTGCTCCCCAATTCCTGATGGAGCTGCACTTCTGCTCCCCAATTCCTGATGGAGCTGCACCTCTGCTCCCCAATTCCTGATGGAGCTGCACTTCTGCTCCCCAAGCCCTGATGGAGCTGCATCTCTGCTCCCCATATCCTGATGGATCTACATCTCTCTTCCCCAATCCCTGATGGATCTGCATCTCTCTTCCCCATATCCTGATGGATCTACATCTCTCTTCCCCATATCCTGATGGAGCTGCATTTCTCTTCCCCATATCCTGATGGAGCTGCATCTCTCTTCCCCATATCCTGATGGATCTACATCTCTCTTCCCCAATCCCTGATGGATCTACATCTCTCTTCCCCATATCCTGATGGAGCTGCATCTCTCTTCCCCATATCCTGATGGAGCTGCATCTCTCTTCCCCAATCCCTGGTGGATCTGCATCTCTCTTCCCCAATCCCTGATGGATCTGCATCTCTCTTCCCCTTATCCTGATGGAGCTGCATCTCTCTTCCCCATATCCTGATGGATCTGCATCTCTCTTCTCCACGCCCTGATGGATCTGCATCAGGATGGTGGAATGGGATAGAATGGTTAGGGTTGGAAGGGCTTTGGCTCTTTGGGTTGATTTTTCCATCCAGCTCAACCCATTATTGTTTTTTTTTCTCTTTGCCCCTCCAAGTCACCTCCTCCCCCTCCCCCTCCCCCCCATCCCCCAGCCAAGGTCTTGATCTTTCTCTAAAACTCCCTTTATTCACAATAAATAAGAAGCTATCTTACAAAGATCTCCACACAACCTCCCCAAATCAGCTTCCTCCTGCAGCCACCACCCTCCAGGACTCCCCCAGCACCACCAAGCCTGGACCAGGAGCATCTCTGAGCAGCATGGACCCCAGGGTGAGGGGAGAAAGAGAAGGCTTCTGCTGTCCCCCCACCCCCAACCCCCACCCCCTGCCCAAAGTGGTCATTCCTCCTCCCTGGTGGCATCTGGATGGGCTTCCCATCAGACACAAGGGTGAAACCCTTCTGAGCATCAGGCAAAACTCACACCTAGGAGGGCAGGGGGGAGCTGGGCAGCTGCAAAGCTCCAGCTGAGAGAGCTTGGCCTGGGCTGAGAGCCCTTAGCTTGGGTTGGGAGCCATTGGTCTGGACTGAGAGCCATTGGCTTGGGTTGGGAGCCCTTGGCCTGGGCTGGGAGCTCTTGGCTTGAATTGAGAGCCTTTGGCTTGGGTTGAGAGCCCTTGGCTTGGGTTGGGAGCCTTTGGGTTGGGTTGGGAGCCTTTGGGTTGGGAGCCTTTGGCCTGGGTTGAGAGCCCTTGGCTTGGGTTGAGAGCCCTTGGCTTGGGTTGGGAGCCCTTGGCTTGGGTTGGGAGCCCTTGGCTTGGGTTGGGAGCCTTTGGCCTGGGTTGAGAGCCCTTGGCTTGGGTTGAGAGCCCTTGGCTTGGGTTGGGAGCCCTTGGCCTGGGTTGAGAGCCCTTGGCTTGGGTTGAGAGCCCTTGGCTTGGGTTGGGAGCCCTTGGCTTGGGTTGAGAGCCCTTGGCTTGGGTTGGGAGCCATTGGCTTGGGTTGGGAGCCCTTGGCCTGCGTTGGGAGCCCTTGGCCTGCGTTGGGAGCCCTTGGCTTGGGTTGGGAGCCCTTGGCTTGGGTTGGGAGCCCTTGGCCTGCGTTGGGAGCCCTTGGCTTGGGTTGGGAGCCCTTGGCTTGGGTTGGGAGCCCTTGGCTTGGGTTGGGAGCCATTGGCTTGGGTTGGGAGCCATTGGTCTGGATTGGGAGCCCTTGGCTTGGGTTGAGAGCTCTTGGCCTGGGGTGGGAGCCCTTGGTCTGGATTGGGAGCCCTTGGCTTGGGTTGGGAGCCATTGGCTTGGGTTGGCTGAAGGTGAGCTGGGAGAGGTTCTAGCACTGCTGGAGAGGGGTTCTGCAAGGAGACACTGCAAGGCTCCTTCCTTCCTTGGTCACTGGTGGTGGTCTGTGGGCTGAAAGACTTTGGCTGAAGTGTCTACTCTAGCTGTGATGCACACATGGAGGCTTCCTCCCCCTCTTTTCCCTTGGCTTTGGGAGGGTTTTCCAACTCTTCCTAGGGTGGGGTCAGCTCCATGGACTTCTTCCTCTCCTCTTTCTGCTCTTCCCACTCCTCCTCTGACTCGTAGGTGCCCTTGATGATGGCCACCCTGTCTGACATGTTCATGCAGTAGGGCACAAGGATGTAGAAGTAGAGCAGAGCAGCCAAGCAAGCCCCAAGGATGGGTCCAACCCAGAAGACCTAGAAAGCAACCAGGGAGAAGGTGAGAGCAGGCCTGGGAGGTCATCTCACCACCAGCCCTTGCCTGCTCCACATCTCCTGGGCCCATGGAGGGAGGCAAACACCAACTCCAGCAGCCCTCCAGGGTTGAAGCCCCTCCTTGGCTCTGCTTGCTGAAGGATTCCAGCTCTTGAAGGACAGAGATGAGGTCTGCTGGAAAAGGAGGCCCCAAGCCTTCTCTGCAGGGCTGGGGCTGAGCTTCTAGGTGGTTCTGGGGGAGTGGAGAACCTGAGCTGGGCACCTCTGGAGGCTTTCTAGAGCTGAGCTGGGGCTCTGGCCTAGCAATGCAGCACCACAGGGGGGTTAGCTTTGGCCCTTTGCTGGCTCTGGGCCATGGGGATGGCACAGGGAGGAGGGCAACCTCCCTTGGTCTCCTGCCCTGCCTCAGTCTCCAGACTTCCTCTGCTTTCCAGACCTCCCTCACTCTCCATCCCTCCCTCACTCTCTATCCCTCCTTCACTCTCCATCCCTCCTTCATTCTCCATCCCTCCCTCACCTCCTCCCTCACTCTCCATCCCTCCTCATCTCCATCCCTCCCTCACTCTCCATCCCTCCCTCACTCTCCATCCCTCCTCACTCTCCATCCCTCCTCATCTCCATCCCTCCCTCACTCTCCATCCCTCCCTCACTCTCCATCCCTCCTCACTCTCCATCCCTCCTCATCTCCATCCCTCCTCATCTCCATCCCTCCCTCACTCTCCATCCCTCCCTCCTCCATCCCTCCCTCTCTCCATCCCTCCCTCACTCTCCATCCCTCCCTCCATCTCCTCCATCCCTCCCTCACTCTCCATCCCTCCCTCACTCCTCCATCCCTCCTTCACTCTCCATCCCTCCTTCACTCTCCATCCCTCCTTCACTCCATCCCTCCTCATCTCCATCCCTCCCTCACTCTCCATCCCTCCCTCACTCTCCATCCCTCCCTCACTCTCCATCCCTCCCTCACTCTCCATCCCTCCTTCACTCTCCATCCCTCCTTCACTCTCCATCCCTCCTTCATTCTCCATCCCTCCTTCACTGTCCATCCCTCCCTCACTGTCCATCCCTCCCTCACTGTCCATCCCTCCCTCACTCTCCATCCCTCCCTCACTCTCCATCCCTCCCTCACTCTCTATCCCTCCCTCACTCTCCATCCCTCCCTCACTCTCCATCCCTCCCTCATTCTCCATCCCTCCCTCACTCTCCATCCCTCCCTCACTCTCCATCCCTCCCTCATTCTCCATCCCTCCCTCACTCTCCATCCCTCCCTCACTCTCCATCCCTCCCTCACTCTCTATCCCTCCTTCACTCTCCATCCCTCCTTCATTCTCCATCCCTCCCTCACTCTCTATCCCTCCCTCACTCTCTATCCCTCCCTCACTCTCCAGCCCTCCCTCACTCTCCAGCCCTCCTTCACTCTCCATCCCTAACCCATCCCAACCCATCCCATCCCCTCTACCAGCTGATCCTAATCCATCCCAACCCATCCCATCCCTTCCACCAGCCCATCCTAACCCATCCCAACCCATCCCATCCCCTCCACCAGCCCACCCAGAGCATCCTATTCCATCCCATTCCATCCCAGCTCAACCCAGTCCATCCCAGAGTATCCTATTCCATCCCAGCCCATCCCCCCAACCCATCCCAACCCATCCCATCCCTTCAACCAGCCCAGCCCGGCCCACCCAGCCCAGCCCAGCCCAGCCCAGCCCACCCCAGCCCACTCAGTCCACCCCAGCCCATCCCAGTCCACCCCAGCCCCTCCCAGCAGGCTGCTGCTGCTCACCCAGTGTGCAGGGCTGAACCTCCTGACGATGACTGCGGGGCCGAAGGACCTGGCAGGGTTCATGGAGCAGCCAGTGAAGTAAATCTGCCAGGGTGCAGAGGGGGAGCAGGGTGAGAGGCAGCCCCAGCTGCAGCAGGCACCAGCAGCAGGGACCAAGAATTCTTCCTGAGGTCCTGCCTTGTGTAGAGAGGTGGAGAACCTCCCAGCAGCAGAGCCTGGCACAGGCTGCCCAGGGAGGCTGTGGCTGCTCCCTGCCTGGAGGTGTTCAGGACCAGGCTGGATGAGGCCCTGAGCAAGCTGGGCTGGGGGGAGGTGTCCCTGGGCATGGCAGGGGCTTGGAGCTGGCTGAGCTCTGAGCTCCCTTCCAAACTGAGCCATTCCATGGATCAGAACACCTGGGAATCCACCACAGCTCTACCTTGGAGCTTCCAGGAGCTCCTTCCCAACCCAAACCCATTCCAGGATTCCTTTAGCTGGTCCAGGGAGCTCTCATCTCTGCCCCACTCCTGTTTGGAGAAGAGCCAGAGCAGGGCATGACCTCCAGCCCCACCAGGAGGACTTCCCTCTGTGCCTGCCCACGGCAGGGAATGCTTGGAGCTGGCTGAGCTCTGAGCTCCCTCCCAACCCAAACCCATCCCAGGATTCCTTTATGGGACCAGGACGCTCTCAGCTCTACCCCACTCCTGTTTGGAGAGGAGACAGAGCAGGGCATGACCTCCAGCCTCACCAGGAGGACTTCCCTCTGTGCCTGCCCACGGCAGGGAATGCTTGGAGCTGGCTGAGCTCTGAGCTCCCTCCCAACCCCATCCCTGAACCCCCAGGGAGAAGCAGCTCCAGCAGCCCTGCACCGGCGCTCCCCTAGCAGCTCCCTCTGAGACCCAACCGCAAGAGAAGCTTTTTTTTGGTGGGGGGAGGGAGTCCCAACCTCTGCCCTGTGCTTCTGCCTGGACACTCACCCCCACCAGGTGTCCTACAGCCACGGAGAGGCCGATGGAGAGGGCTGGGGAGCCGACGCTGCCGCCCCGGCGGTTGTCGGTGGAGGCGAAGATGCAGGCGGCCAGCTGGAAGGTCAGGATGATCTCCACCACCAGCGCCTGCCCCGGGGTCACGTTGTTGTTGAGCTGCCAAACCAGCAAGGGAGACAAGAATTGACCACCCCCGGGGCTCAGCAGCACCACTCAGGGCTCTTGCTTGGCTGCTGGGTTTGGGTTGGCAAAGTCATGAGGGAGAAGCTGCCCCAGAGGTCTCCTGGGCAGCCCTGGGGCGCCAGATGTGATGGTGGCCACCACTTAGCTCCCCTCCTTCTCCTTCTCCTTCTCCTTCTCCTTCTCCTTCTCCTTCTCCTTCTCCTTCTCCTTCTCCTTCTCCTTCTCCTTCTCCTTCTCCTTCTCCTTCTCCTTCTCCTTCTCCTTCTCCTTCTCCTTCTCCTTCTCCTTTTCTCCATCCCTTTCCCCTTCCCTCCTTCCCCTTTCTCTTCTCCTTTTCTCCTTCTCCTTTTCTCCTTCTCCTTTTCTCCTTCTCCTTTTCTCCTTCTCCTTTTCTCCTTCTCCTTTTCTCCTTCTCCTTTTCTCCTTCTCCTTTTCTCCTTCTCCTTTTCTCCTTCCCCTTTTCTCCTTCCCCTTTTCTCCTTCCCCTTTTCTCCTTCCCCTTTTCTCCTTCCCCTTTTCTCCTTCCACTTTTCTCCTCCCCTTCCCTCCTTCCCCTTTCTCTTCTCCTTTTCTCCTTCTCTTTTTCTCCTTCTCCTTTTCTCCTTCTCCTTTTCTCCTTCCCCTTTTCTCCTTCCCCTTTTCTCCTTCCCCTTTTCTCCTTCCCCTTTTCTCCTTCCCCTTTTCTCCTTCCCCTTCCCTCCTTCCCCTTCCCTCCTTTCCCTTCCCTCCTTCCCCTTCCCTCCTTCCCCTTCCCTCCTTCCCCTTCCCTCCTTCCCCTTCCCTCCTTCCCCTTCCCTCCTTCCCCTTTCCCTTCTCTCCTTCTCCTTCTTCTCATTTTCTCCTTTTCTCCTTCTCCTTCTCCTTTCTGTGCTATGTCCCAAGTTCTGTCCCCTCCACATCTCTCCCTACTTGTTCACCTCCACAGCACTCAGAGCTTCCCCACCCAGTCCCACAGCTGTTTGTCCTCTTCTCCTGCATTCCCCTTCCCCTTGAGCCAGGCTATTGGATCCCAGCTCTCCTCACCTCCACTTTGTGGATCTGCTGCTCGGGAGGCTGGGGAGCAGCCATGGCATGGGGTGAAGGTTGGGATGCAGAGGGGAGGCTGGGATGAAGTTGGGATGCAGGGTGAAGGCTGGGATGAAAGATGAATGTTGGGATACAGGGTGAAGGTTGGGATGCAGGAGGAAGGCTGGGGATGAAGGTTGGGATGAAGGATGAAGGCTGGGATACAGGATGAAGGCTGGGATGAAGGTTGGAATGAAGGATGAAGGCTAGGATGAAGGTTGGGATGCAGGATGACGGTTGGGATGCAGGAGGAAGGCTGGGGATGAAGGTTAGGATGAAGGATGAAGGCTGGGATGAAGGTTGGAATGAAAGGTGAAGGTTGGGGTGAAGGATGAAGGCTGGGGATGAAGGTTGGGATGCAGGATGAAGTTTGGGATGAAGAATGAATTTTGGGATGAAGGATGAAGTTTGGGATGCAGGGTGAAGGCTGGGATGCAGGGTGAAGCCTGGAATGCAGAATGAAGGCTGGGATGGAAGTTGGGATGCAGGGTGAAGGCTAGGATGAAGGCTGGGGTGTAGGGTGAAGTTTGGGATGAAGGCTGGGATGAAGGCTGGGATGAAGGCTGGGATGCAGGATGAAGTTTGGGATGCAGGGTGAAGGCTGGGATGAAGGCTGGGGTGTAGGGTGAAGTTTGGGATGAAGGTTGGGATGCAGGATGAAGGCTGGGATGAAGACTGGGATGCAGGGTGAAGTTTGGGATGCAGGATGAAGGCTGGGATGCAGGGTGAAGTTTGGGATGCAGGGTGAAGGTTGGGCTGAAAGTTGGGGTGCAGCCATGGGGGGGCCTGGGCTGTTACTCTCTCAATGCTTCTGCACTAACCCCTGGGACCCCTCAGATGGACCCAAGCCCAGTGGCCATGGCAGGGACAGAGTGATCCAAGCCCTCACAGGTTGGATTCTAGCCAGGGCTGCCTGCTTTGGGCCATGGAGCCTCTAGGAACCAGACCTTGCAGCACCTCAGCCCCTGTGCTGCTCCCAGGGGTCCAGGCCTGGATGTGCAACCCCAGCCAGGTGCCTGCACTGCTCCCACTCCAAGGTGCTGCCCAGCACTGCCCCAAAGGCTTTGAGACCCCAGGGGGGGTAGCTCCTCAGCCCTGCTTATCTCAGAAGCTTCCACCCCTCCTCCAAGAGCAGACCCTGCCCCTTGCAGCCTTCTCCAGCTCCTTCTCCAGCTCTCCTTCCCCACCTCTGCTTCCCAGTTCCCCCCAGTGCAGTGCTTGCAGTGGGCTTCTGCTCCCCCCCTGCCCATACTGGTTTGACTGGGCCCTCCCCCGTCCATCCTAGCCCAGCACTAATCTCCAGGTGGAGAGGCTGCAGTGGAGAGGATCTCAGTGCTGCTGGTGACTCACCCAGGCCCCGAGGACAGAGGAAGCTCCTATTAAAGGAGCTAAAAAACAGGCAGCTTGTTGCCCCACATGGCACAGCTGGCAGCTCCACGCTCTGCTGCCCTCTGCTCCCCTTCCAGCTCCAGCCCCAGCCCCAGCCCCAGCTCCAGCCCCAGCTCCAGCTCCAGCTCCAGCCCCAGTTCCAGCTCCAGCCTCAGTTCCAGCTCCAGCTCCAGCCCCAGCCCCAGCTCCAGCCACAGCTCCAGCTCCAGCTCCAGCCCCAGCCCCAGCTCCAGCCCCAGCCCCCTGGCAGTGTAGGAACCTTGTGCTGAGACCCAACCAGCCTCAGGGATTCACCTCCCTAGGTTGGTGAATCAGAAGGGTAATAATCTCCTTCTGCAGACCTCCTGTGCTCTCCAGACCTCCCTCACCCTCCAGACCTCCCTCACCCTCCACACCTCCCTCACCCTCCACACCTCCCTCACCCTCCACACCTCCCTCACCCTCCACACCTCCCTCACTCTCCATCTCCCTTTCCCCCTTTCCAGCCCCGGGGTTGGCCTCTGAAGCACCGAACAGGGGGGAAGGGGATGAATGGGGCTGGGACCTGATGGGCAAGCTCCAAAGGGAGGGAGCAGGAGCAGAGATGTGGAGATTCCTCAGCTGGGAGAGCAGGGAAGGTGCCAGGGAAGGAAGTGTCAGAGAAGGAAGGTACCAGGGAAGACACCAGGGATGGCGCCAGGGAAGGTGCCAGGGAAGGTGCCAGGGTAGAAGGTGCCAGGGAAGATGCCAGGGAAGAAAGTGCCAGGGAAGGTGCCAGGGAAGAAGGTGCCAGGAAGAAGGTGCCAGGGTAGAAGGTGCCAGGGAAGGCACCAGGGAAGAAAGTGACAGGGAAGATGCTGGGGAAGAAGGTGACAGGGAAGATGCCAGGGAAGGTGCCAGGGAAGGTGCCGGGGAAGAAGATGCCAGGAAAGAAGGTGCCAGGGAAGGCACCAGGAAAGAAAGTGACAGGGAAGATGCCAGGGAATAAGGTGCCAGGGAATATGCCAAGGAAGGTGCCAGGGAAGAAGATGCCAGGAAAGAAGGTGCCAGGGAAGAAGCCAGGGAAGACACCAGGGAAGAAAGTGGCAGGGAATAAGGTGGCAGGGAAGAAGGTGCTGGGGAAGAAGGTGACGGGGAAGAAGGTGGCAGGGAAGAAGATGCCAGGGAAGGCACCAGGGAAGAAAGTGCCAGGAAAGAAGGTGCAGGGAAGAAGGTGCCAGGGAAAGCACCAGGAAAGGTGCCAAGGAAGACACCAGGGAAGAAGGTACCAGGGAAGAAGATGCCAGGGAAGGCACCAGGGAAGGAAGGTGCCAGGGAAGGTGCAAGGGAAGGTGCCAGGGAAGGTGCAAGGGAAGGCACCAGGGAAGACACCAGGGAAGAAGGTGCCAGGGAAGACACCAGGGAAGAAGGTGCCAGGGAAGGCACCAGGAAAGGTGCCAGGGAAGACATCAGGAAAGAAGGTGCCGGGGAAGGCACCAGGGAAGAAAGTGCCGGGGAAGAAAGTGCAGGGAAGAAGGTGCCAGGGAAAGCACCAGGAAAGGTGCCAAGGAAGACACCAGGGAAGAAGGCACCAGGGAAGAAGGTGCCAGGGAAGGCACCAGGGAAGGAAGGTGCCAGGGAAGGTGCAAGGGAAGGCACCAGGGAAGACACCAGGGAAGAAGGTGCCAGGGAAGGCACCAGGAAAGGTGCCAGGGAAGACACCAGGGAAGAAGGTGCCAGGGAAGGCACCAGGAAAGGTGCCAGGGAAGACACCAGGGAAGAAGGTGCCGGAAAAGGTGCCAGGGAAGAAAATGCCAGGGAAGAAAGTGCCGGGGAAGGCACCAGGAAAGGTGCCATGGAAAACACCAGGGAAGAAGGTGCCGGGGAAGGCACCAGGGAAGAAAGTGCCAGGGAAGAAGGTGCCGGGGATGAAGGTGCCAGGGAAGAAAGTGCCAGGGAAGGCACCAGGAAAGGTGTCAGGGAAGACACCAGGAAAGAAGGTGCTGGAGAAGGCACCAGGAAAGGTGCCAGGGAAGACACCAGGAAAGAAGGTGCCGGAGAAGGCACTGGGGAACGTGCCAGGGAAGGAAGGTGCCAGGGAAGGCACCAGGGAAGCCGCCAGGGAAGGAAGGTGCCAGGCTAGGTGCCAGGCGAGGCAGAGCAGCTGCAGCAGGGCCACTCACCGCGTTGATGGCCAGGTTGCCGCGGGTGTTGGCCGGGGTCACCCCGTAGAGGATGCCAGCCCCGGCTATGGCCCCCACCAGCTGTGCCAGCACGTAGCAGAGCATCCTGAGGAAGGAGATCTGGTTGCCCACGAAGAAGGCGATGGTGACCGCGGGGTTGATGTGGGCGCCGCTGATGTGGCCGAAGGCTTGCACCAGGGTCCCGATGGCCAAGCCGAAGGCCAGGGCGATCTGCAGGATGCTGGGCAGGGCCGAGGGCCACTTCAGGGCTGAGCCCAGGCCGATGAAGACGAAGATGAGGGTGGAGAGAAACTCCACGAAGACGGAGCGGGCGAAGGCCAGGGTCAGGATCTCCCTCTTCATGGTGGCGGCGGTGGCTGGCAGAGGGCAGGTGGGGAGAGAGGAGGAGGAAGAGGAGGAGGAGGAGGGCTGGGGTGGCTCTGTCTGCAGGCTCTGCTGTCTGTCTGCAGGCTCTGCTGTCTGCACCCAGTGGCAGGGCCATACCAAGCTATATATGCAAGAGCTGCAGGAGCTGCTTGCGAGGCGCTGGGGGTGGAGCTGGGGAGCGAGCCAGGCCTCCCTGAACCTGCATCTGACACTGGGAAAGTTTCCATCTGAGAGGACCTTGGGAGCCTCTTGGGTGAACCAATGACTCAGACCTTGGTGGCACTTCGGGCTCCTGCCCTCTGCAAACAAAGAGCCCCCGCGGGGTGGCTCCGCCGTGGTCGTTAGATAACGAAGTTGTGTAACGAGGCCGAGGTCCCTCCTCGGCTCTTCCCTCTTTTACTGCCTCCTCGGCAGCTCCTGGCTGGTTGAGGAGCAGAGGTGCAGCTCCATCTGGGCTTGGGGAGCAGAGGTGCAGCTGTGCCAGGGCATGGGGAGCAGAGGTGCAGCTCCATCAGGAATTGGGGAGCAGGAATGGAGATCCCTGCTGCTCCATCTGGGCTTGGGGAGGAGAGGTGAAGCTGTGTCAGGGCTTGGGGAGCAGAGGTGCAGCTCCATCAGGAATTGGGGAGCAGAAGTGCAGATCCATCAGGATATGGGGAAGAGAGATGCAGATCCATCAGGGCTTGGGGAGCAGAGGTGCAGCTGTGTCAGGGCTTGGGGAGCAGAGGTGCAGATCCATCAGGAATTGGGGAGCAGAGGTGCAGATCCATCAGGATATGGGGAGCAGAGGTGCAGCTCCATCAGGAATTGGGGAAGAGAGATGCAGATCCATCAGGGCATGGGGAGCAGAGGTTCAGCTCCATCAGGAATTGGGGAGCAGAGGTTCAGCTCCATCAGGAATTGGGGAGCAGAGATGCAGCTCCATCAGGGCTTGGGGAGCAGAGGTTCAGCTCCATCAGGAATTGGGGAGCAGAGGTGCAGCTCCATCAGGGCTTGGAAGGTGTTGGTGCTGGGCTGGAGGAGCTCTCCCAGGGCAGGGCTTCCCCTGTGTGCAGCTTGCAGGAGGTGGTGAAAGCTAAAAGCAAAGCTGAGCAGCTGGAGCTGCTCCCAGGCTCCGAAGGCAGCTCCACTGCAGGGGACAAGTGGCTTGCAGCTGGCTTCAGGGCTGGGGGGCAGCAGGCTGGGGACTTGCTGTGGTCACAGGAGCAGGGCAGGGCTTGGGAGATGCTTTGCCTGGCCAGGAAAGCAGCCAGAAGCCTGGGCTGTGGAGATGCTGAGGGGCCTGGAAGCTCTCAGCATGCAACCTGAGGAGACCTTGAGCAGCCTGATGCAGCTGGAGGTGTCCCTGTGACTGCAGGGGGGGTGGGCAAGAGGAGCTAACCTGATGCAATCTGGGACTCTGTGATCTCTCCTCTGAGGAAAGGTTGAGGGACTTGGGGCTTGGGACTTTGGACTTGGGGCTTGGGACTTTGGACTTGGAGCTTGGGGCTTGGGACTTGGAGCTTGGGATTTTGGGCTTGGGACCTGGGACCTGGGGCTTGGGGCTTGGAGGTTGGAGCTTGGAGCTTGGGACTTGGAGCTTTGCAGCCTGCAGCAGAGCAGCCTGAGGGGGGATCTGATCAATGCTGATCAATACTGCAGGGGTGGGTGGCAGGAGGCTGTGGTCAGGCTGTTTTCAGTGGTGCCCAGGGTCAGGCCAAGGGGGCACAAAGTGGAAGCCAGGAGGTTCCACCTCACCATGAGGAGGAACTGCAGGGGGGTGGAGGCCTGGAGCAGGCTGCCCAGAGAGGTGGTGGAGTCTCCATCTCTGGAGGCTTTCCAAACCCACCTGGATGCCAGCCTGTGCCAGCTGCCCTGGGTGCCCCTGCTGTGGCAGGGGGCTTGGACTGGCTGCTCTCCAGAGCTCCCTCCCAACCCCAGCTCTCTGCCTTCCTGCACGTAGCTGCCTGGGGTGGTGGAGCTCACCCTGGTCCCTCTGAGCCTGCCTGGGGACCTCTTTGTTGTCTTTCTGCTTTGCTGCTCCTCAGAGAGCCCTGGGTGTGGGTTGCAGCAGCACTGGGGGGAGGGGGATGCTGCTCAGTGCCTGTGGCCAGGGAGGGTGGCTCCTGTCCCTGTCATCTCAGGCTCTGCTCTGCTCTTCTCTGCCTTTCAAGCTCTTGCTCAACCAGGTTTTGCCCCTGGGGATGCCAGCAGGAAGCCACAGGCTGTGCATGGGCACAGGACATGTTTGTGGCTCCTTTCATGTCCCCATGGCTCTGCCCTGCACCTCAGGGTGTCCACCTGGGCTGGCAGGGAGTGGAGGAGGAAGCTCCAGGTGCTGGGGGGCATCAAGAGGAATGTGGCCAGCAGCCCCCTGGAGGTTCTCCTCCCCCTCTGCTCTGCCCTGCTGAGACCTCACCTGGAATATTGCATCCAGCTCTGGGCTCCCCATCTCAGGAGGGACAGGGATCTGCTGGAGAGAGTCCAAGGGAGGGCTCCAAGGATGCTGAAGGGACCTGGAGCAGTGCCTGGGGAGGAGAGGCTGAGAGCCCTGGGGGTGGTTAGTGTGGAGAGGAGAAGGCTGAGAAGGATCTGCTCAATGTCTGTCAGTAGCTGAGGGCTGGGGGGCAGGAGGGGGAGGGGCCAGGGCCAGGCTCTGCTCAGCTGCAGCCTGGGACAGGCCAAGAGGCAATGGATGGAAAGTGCAGCAGAGGAGGAGGAACTCCTTCACTGTGAGGGTCACAGAGGGACCTCCAAAGCTCATCCAGTCCCAGCCCCTGCATTCAGCAGGGACATTCCCCACCAGAGCAGGTTGCTCAGAGCCTCCTTGAGCCTCGCCTTGGAGATCTCCAGGGATGGGGCCTCAGCCACCTCCCAGGGCAAGCTGCTGCAGTGTTCCCCCACCCTCAGAGTGCAGAGCTCGCTCCTCACATCCAGCCTCCATCTGCCCTTCAGGGCAAGGAGAGAGGACCACAGGGATTCTGTGGTGCTCCTGTGGTGGCTTCTCTGATGCTTCTGTGATGCTTCTTTGGTGCTCCTATGGTGCTCCTGTGGTGATGCTCCTGTGGTGCTTCTGTGGTGCTTCTTTGATGCTCCTGTGGTGCTTCTTTGGTGCTGCTGTGATGCTGCTGTGGTGCTCCTGTGGTGCCTCTGTGATGATCCTCCTGTGAGGCTTTGATGCTCCTGTGGTGTTCCTGTGATGCTTCTTTGATGCTCCTGTGAAGGCTTCTGTGGTGTTCCTTTGGTGCTCCTATGGTGCTTTTCTGGTGCTGCTTCTCTGATGCTTCTTTGGTGTTTCTGTGGTGCTCCTGTGGTGCTCCTGTGGTGCTCCTGTGGTGCTTCTCTGATGCTTCTGTGCTGCTCCAGTGATTCTTTGACTCCTTCCTCCAGCCAGCCCCAAAGTCCTGAGCTCAGCAAACATCCCTGGAGAGCCTCTAGGGCTGAGGGCTCCATTCCAGCCTTGGTTCTCCTGCTGGTGCTGGAGGAGCTCCCAGAGCTGCAGCCCAGCTCTGCTATCCTAGAAATTCCCTCCCCATTGGTGTGCTCTGGAGAAAGTTTTGCAAGCTGCTATTTCAAGACACCCTGGGCAGCTGCCAGCTGCACTAATTGCTCTGCCACTTCCCTTCAGCCCTGTCTGTGCTTCCAGCTGGATCAAATCCTCCTTCTCCCCATCCTCCAAACCCTTTTGGACGGTGCCCACCACCAGCTGCCTGCTGCTTTGTGCTGGCAGCTCCTCAGCCTCGTGCCCCACATCAGCCAAGGAGCAGCAGGGAGCTGGAAGGTCTTCTCCCGGGTTCCCTCCTGTGGCACTGGGTTGGAAGGGAGCCTCAGAGCTCCTCTTGGACACCCCCAACTAGACCAGGGTCACCCCCAACTAGATCAGGGTCACCCCCAACTAAATCAGGCTGCCCAGGGCTGCATTCAGCCTAATCTTGATTGTTTCCAGGGATGGAGGCTCAACCTGTGCCAGTGTCTCACCACCCTCATGGTGCAGAACTTCCTCCTGATGTCCAACCTAAATCTGCCCTGCTGCAGCTCCAGTCCATCACCCCTCATCCTGCCACTCCCAGCCCTTGTCCCAAGTCCCTCCCCAGCTCTCCTGGAGCCTCCTCAGGCACTGGAAGGCTGCTCTGAGGTCTCCTTGCAGCCTTCCCCTCTCCAGGCTCTCAACAACCCCAACGCTCCCAGCCTGTGGCTCCCAGCAAAATCCCCTCCAGCTGCCTGGGAGATAAAATCAGAGCAGGTTGGGAGTGCTGCAGACACTTTCCAGCCGTGCTGCTTGCCCAGCACCCTGCCCTGCAAGCCCTCTTCCCCTGAGCCCTCCCTGCTTGGCTCCTTCTGCTGCCTCCCCACCTCCAGCAGGTGTGGAGAAGGCTTTGGCAGCTTCCTCCTCCTGGCTGAGTGCCCTCCAAGGACCTTGCCTGAACTGAGGAGAGCCTTTGATGTGTCAAAAGGAATGGAATTGGGCAAGGTGGTGAGGAGGCACCAGGCAGATCCCTGCTGACAGAAGGACACCTACGTGGGAGGGTCAGGCATGCCTTGATTCACCCCTGGGCTGTTGGAGGCAGGGAGGCTTTTCTTGGCAAGGAGGAGAGGTTCAGCCTCCTCTCCAGGCTCAGCTCTTCTCCAGGCTCAGCTCCTCTCCAGGCTCAGCTCTTCTCCAGGCTCAGCCCTTCTCCAGGCTCAGCTTCTCTCCAGGCTCAGCTCCTCTCCAGGCTCAGCTCTTCTCCAGGCTCAGCTCCTCTCCAGGCTCAGCTCCTCTCCAGGCTCAGCCTCTTCTCCAGGCTCAGCTCTTCTCCAGGCTCAGCCTCCTCTCCAGGCTCAGCCTCCTCTCCAGGCTCAGCCTCCTCTCCAGGCTCAGCTCTTCTCCAGGCTCAGCTTCCTCTCCAGGCTCAGCTCTTCTCCAGGCTCAGCCTCCTCTCCAGGCTCAGCCTCCTCTCCAGGCTCAGCTCTTCTCCAGGCTCAGCTCTTCTCCAGGCTCAGCTCCTCTCCAGGCTCAGCTCCTCTCCAGGCTCAGCTCCTCTCCAGGCTCAGCATCTCTCCAGGCTCAGCTCCTCTCCAGGCTCAGCTCCTCTCCAGGCTCAGCTCCTCTCCAGGCTCAGCTCTTCTCCAGGCTCAGCTCCTCTCCAGGCTCAGCTCCTCTCCAGGCTCAGCTCCTCTCCAGGCTCAGCTCCTCTCCAGGCTCAGCTCCTCTCCAGGCTCAGCTCTTCTCCAGGCTCAGCTCCTCTCCAGGCTCAGCCTCCTCTCCAGGCTCAGCCTCCTCTCCAGGCTCAGCCTCCTCTCCAGGCTCAGCTCTTCTCCAGGCTCAGCCTCCTCTCCAGGCTCAGCTCCTCTCCAGGCTCAGCTCCTCTCCAGGCTCAGCTCTTCTCCAGGCTCAGCCTCCTCTCCAGGCTCAGCTCTTCTCCAGGCTCAGCTCCTCTCCAGGCTCAGCTCTTCTCCAGGCTCAGCTCTTCTCCAGGCTCAGCCTCCTCTCCAGGCTCAGCTCCTCTCCAGGCTCAGCTCCTCTCCAGGCTCAGCTCTTCTCCAGGCTCAGCCTCCTCTCCAGGCTCAGCCTCCTCTCCAGGCTCAGCCTCCTCTCCAGGCTCAGCTCTTCTCCAGGCTCAGCATCTCTCCAGGCTCAGCCTTCTCCAGGCTCAGCCTCCTCTCCAGGCTCAGCTCCTCTCCAGGCTCAGCTCTTCTCCAGGCTCAGCCTCCTCTCCAGGCTCAGCTCTTCTCCAGGCTCAGCTCCTCTCCAGGCTCACCTCTTCTCCAGGCTCAGCTCCTCTCCAGGCTCAGCCTCCTCTCCAGGCTCAGCTCTTCTCCAGGCTCAGCCTCCTCTCCAGGCTCAGCTCTTCTCCAGGCTCAGCTCCTCTCCAGGCTCAGCCTCCTCTCCAGGCTCAGCTCCTCTCCAGGCTCAGCTTCCTCTCCAGGCTCAGCTCCTCTCCAGGCTCAGCCTCCTCTCCAGGCTCAGCTCTTCTCCAGGCTCAGCTCCTCTCCAGGCTCAGCTTCCTCTCCAGGCTCAGCTCTTCTCCAGGCTCAGCTCTTCTCCAGGCTCAGCTCTTCTCCAAGCTCAGCCTCCTCTTCCTCTCTGGAGCTGCCAGCCAACCCCCACAGCCCCAACCCCTCCCTGCCTGCCATGGGGATGCCTTGGAGGGGGGAGGAAGGCAGCTGCTGCCTCATCCTCGCCTGGGGCCCTGCTGAGGCTCTGCCTCACCCAGCAGGTGTGGGTGTTGTGAGCTGGCTACGTGTGCTGGGCCCTGGCCTCCTGGGCTTGCTGATTCCATCCCCTGAGCCCTCCCTGGGCTGCCCTTCCTTTGCCCACTGCCATGGCAGCCTTCTGCTGGCTTCAGCTCCAGCCTGCACCTCCCCAGAGCCTGGCAGGTGGCTCCTGCAGGTGGTCAAATGCCAACCAGCCTGGGTTGGGCTTGCCCTCTTCCTCCCCCCTCTCCCTTTCCCTTGGCTCCATATCTCAGCAGAGGAGCTGAGAAGTGGCACAATCAGACAGGCAGGAATAATGACAGGAGACAAGGGAGGACTTCTGCTGGAACCTGGGATTAGCTGGGATTAGGTGGCCAGGAGGAGAAAGTTTGGGGTTGGTTTGGTTGGAAGAGCCAAGGGCTGGTCCTTGCTGGCTCAGCTGCAGCTGCTGCTGGGGATCACAAACAACCCCAAGGTGCCCTGGGAAGGAAAAGTAGAGCAAGGAGCAGCAAACTTTCTCCTCCTCCTCCTCCTCCTCAGCTCCTGGGCTTTATTCTTGCTGTGGTGGTAGGGAAGGGCAAGTGGTGGGAGCAGTGCCAAGCCCTGCTGCAGGCTGGAGCCTCCTGCAGCTCTCCAGAGGGAGCTCTCCAGAGGCAGCTCTCCAGAGGCAGCTCTCCAGAGGCAGCTCTCCAGAGGCAGCTCTCCAGAAGCAGCTCTCCAGAGGCAGCTCTCCAGAAGCAGCTCTCCAGAGGGAGCTCTCCAGAGGCAGCTCTCCAGAGGCAGCTCTCCAGAGGCAGCTCCCCAGAAGCAGCTCTCCAGAGGCAGCTCTCCAGAGGGAGCTCTCCAGAGGCAGCTCTCCAGAAGCAGCTCTCCAGAGGCAGCTCTCCAGAAGCAGCTCTCCAGAGGCAGCTCTCCAGAGGGAGCTCTCCAGAGGCAGCTCTCCAGAAGCAGCTCTCCAGAGGCAGCTCTCCAGAAGCAGCTCTCCAGAGGCAGCTCTCCAGAGGGAGCTCTCCAGAGGCAGCTCTCCAGAGGCAGCTCTCCAGAGGCAGCTCCCCAGAAGCAGCTCCCCAGAGGCAGCTCTCCAGAGGCAGCTCCCCAGAAGCAGCTCCCCAGAGGCAACTCTCCAGAGGCAACTCTCCAGAGGCAACTCTCCAGAGGCAGCTCCCCAGAAGCAGCTCTCCAGAAGCAGCTCTCCAGAGGCAGCTCTCCAGAGGCAGCTCCCCAGAAGCAGCTCTCCAGAAGCAGCTCTCCAGAAGCAGCTCTCCAGAGGCAGCTCCCCAGAAGCAGCTCCCCAGAGGCAGCTCTCCAGAGGCAGCTCCCCAGAAGCAGCTCCCCAGAGGCAACTCTCCAGAGGCAACTCTCCAGAGGCAACTCTCCAGAGGCAGCTCCCCAGAAGCAGCTCTCCAGAAGCAGCTCTCCAGAGGCAGCTCTCCAGAAGCAGCTCTCCAGAAGCAGCTCTCCAGAAGCAGCTCTCCAGAGGCAGCTCCCCAGAAGCAGCTCTCCAGAAGCAGCTCCCCAGAAGCAGCTCTCCAGAAGCAGCTCTCCAGAAGCAGCTCTCCAGAAGCAGCTCTCCAGAGGCAGCTCCCCAGAGGCAACTCTCCAGAGGGAGCTCTCCAGAGGGAGCTCTCCAGAGGGAGCTCTCCAGAAGCAGCTCTCCAGAGGCAGCTCTCCAGAGGCAGCTCTCCAGAGGGAGCTCTCCAGAGGCAGCTCTCCAGAAGCAGCTCTCCAGAGGCAGCTCCCCAGAAGCAGCTCCCCAGAGGCAACTCTCCAGAGGCAGCTCTCCAGAGGCAGCTCCCCAGAGGGAGCTCCCCAGAGGCAACTCTCCAGAAGCAGCTCTCCAGAAGCAGCTCTCCAGAGGCAACTCTCCAGAGGGAGCTCTCCAGAGGGAGCTCTCCAGAGGGAGCTCTCCAGAAGCAGCTCTCCAGAGGCAGCTCTCCAGAGGCAGCTCTCCAGAGGGAGCTCTCCAGAGGCAGCTCTCCAGAAGCAGCTCTCCAGAGGCAGCTCCCCAGAAGCAGCTCCCCAGAGGCAACTCTCCAGAGGCAGCTCTCCAGAGGCAGCTCCCCAGAGGGAGCTCCCCAGAGGCAACTCTCCAGAAGCAGCTCTCCAGAGGCAGCTCTCCAGAGGCAGCTCCCCAGAGGCAGCTCTCCAGAGGCAGCTCTCCAGAAGCAGCTCTCCAGAAGCAGCTCTCCAGAGGCAGCTCTCCAGAGGCAGCTCTCAAGAAGCAGCTCTCCAGAAGCAACTCTCCAGAGGCAGCTCTCCAGAGGCAGCTCTCCAGAGGCAGCTCTCCAGAGGCAGCTCCCCAGAGGGAGCTCCCCAGAGGCAGCTCCCCAGAGGGAGCTCTCCAGAGGGAGCTCTCCAGAGGGAGCTCTCCAGAGGCAGCTCTCCAGAGGCAGCTCTCCAGAAGCAGCTCTCCAGAGGGAGCTCTCCAGAAGCAGCTCTCCAGAGGGAGCTCTCCAGAGGCAGCTCTCAAGAAGCAGCTCTCCAGAAGCAGCTCTCCAGAAGCAGCTCTCCAGAGGGAGCTCCCCAGAAGCAGCTCTCCAGAAGCAGCTCTCCAGAAGCAGCTCTCCAGAGGCAGCTCCCCAGAAGCAGCTCCCCAGAGGGAACTCTCCAGAGGGAGCTCTCCAGAGGGAGCTCTCCAGAAGCAGCTGCCCAGAGGGAGCTCTCCAGAGGCAGCTGCCCAGAGGGAGCTCTCCAGAAGCAGCTCTCCAGAGGCAGCTGCCCAGAGGGAGCTCTCCAGAGGCAGCTCTCCAGAGGGAGCTCTCCAGAAGCAGCTCTCCAGAGGGAGCTCTCCAGAAGCAGCTGCCCAGAGGGAGCTCTCCAGAAGCAGCTCTCCAGAGGGAGCTCTCCAGAGGGAGCTCTCCAGAAGCAGCTCTCCAGAGGGAGCTCTCCAGAGGCAGCTGCCCAGAGGGAGCTCTCCAGAGGCAGCTCCCCAGAGGCAACTCTCCAGGTTTTTGCTCTTATCTCCTCCACCATCTGCTGGGCTCTCTTTAAAGGGATTTGCTGAGGTGGCCCCAGGCTGTTGCTGCTTCCACCTTCTCCTGCCCTGCAGCAAGGAGGCTTTGGCTTCCCCTGAGCCAGCTCAGAGCAGTGTGAGGCTTCTCTTGGCTCTGGAGATGTCTCCAGGTCTCCATCAGGAGAAGAGGGCTGGGAAGGAGCAGCTGAGGGAGCTCTGGGGTGGGGGAAGGGTTGAGGCTGGGGAAGAGGAGGCTGCCCAGGTCCCTCTGGATGGGTTCCTGCCTCCTCCTGTTGCTCTTCTGGATGGATTTAGCCTCCTGGCCTGGCCTGAAGGCAAAGAGGCTTGGGGAATATTTCTCTGTATATAAACAGATCCAGAAAAATGATGCTCTGGCTCTCTGCACCTCCCTGAGAGGAGGCTGGAGCCAGCTGGGGGTTGGGCTCTTGGGACAAGGGATGAGGGCCAGGACAAGAGGAGATGAACCCCAGGGCAGGTTCAGGTTGGCCATGAGGAGAAACTTCTCCCCTGGAAGGATTCTCCAAGCCTGACCCAGGGCAGTGGTGGAGTCTCCATCCCTGGAGGGGTTTCCCAGCCCTGCAGCTGTGGTGCTGAGGGCCATGGCTTAGAGAAGGTTTGGACTCCACCTTCAAGGTCTTCCCCAGCCCATTCCCTGATTATCTCTGCCCTTTCTTTCCCTCTCCTTCCAGCACCAGGACCATCTCCCAAACACTGATCCCAACCCTTTTCTCCTCAGGGATGCCATGGAGGTGGCTGCTGCCCCCTTGGCTGAACCACCTCAAAGGTCTTCTCCAACCCAAGCAACCTTGGGCCTCTGGATTCCCTGTCCCTTGCTGCTGTCCCTGGGCTTGAGCAGCTGGTCCTGAAGGTGCCCTTGGGGGGATGCTGTGCTGGGCTGAGTGGTCACAGTTCCCTTGCCACCCATGAGGCTGTAAAGAGGGAGGATGCTCCTGAAGTGCTGGAGGGTGGATGCTTAACCACAGCAGCTCCTTGCTCCTTGCTTTGCCTTCCCTTGATGCTCCCCAAGGCATTGGGGTGGATGCAGGACGCTCTGGGGATGCTCTGCCATGGACACACCAGCACCAGGGAGGTGCCTGAGTCAGCAGCTCTGGCTGTGGGGAAAAGCTGGGGAGATGTGGGTGCCCTGCTGGAGCAGAGGGCTTGGACTGGGGGCAGCTCCAGAGGTCCCTTCCCACACTCCACCCTTTGGAGACTCAGGACAGAGAGAGGAGCTCCAAAGCCTTGGAGATCAAAGCTGAGGTCCTTGCTCCGATTTTCTTGCACAGATCCTCCAGATCCTGCTCTTCAAGGCCCCAAGAGCTTCCAGCTGCCACCTGGCACCTGCGTGGCATGACCTAGCTAGGATGCAGCCTCAGCATTATTTTTATGGATCTGTTTATATACAGAGAAACATTTCCCAAGCCTCTTTGCCTTCAGGCCAGGCCAGGAGGCTAAATCCAGCCAGGAGAGCAACAGGAGGAGGGAAGAGACCCATGCAGAGGGAGCTGGGCAGGCTGCAGAGGTGACCCCAAGCCAAGCTGTGTGGTGGGGTTGGGATGCTGGAGGGAAGGATCCATCCAGAGGGTCCTGGGCAGGCTGCAGAGGTGGCTCCAAGCCAAGCTGAGGAAGCTGAGCAAGGCCAAGGGCAAGGTTCCTGCAGCTGGGTCAGGGCAGTGGCAGCACAGAGCCAGGCTGGGTGAGGAGGGGGCTGGGAGCAGGCTGCAGGAGAAGGCCTTGGGGGGGTGAGTTGGGGGCACAGTGCCCAGGAGCCAGCAATGGGCAGGGGCAGCCCAGAGGCCAAGGCTGAGCTGGGCTGCAGCAGCAGAGGGCAGAGAGCAGCACAGGGAGGGCAACAAACCCACAAATTCCTGGGGAAAAAAGAGAAAAATTTGGGAAGGGCAAAACAAATTTATAGCCTGAGTGGTTTGGGTGCTGCAGTAGAGGAGAGAGGTTGAGGTGATGGAGGAGGTCCAGAGGAGGGCAAAGGGAGCTGGGGAAGGGTCTGGAGCAGAGGGCTGGGGAGGAGCAGCTGAGGGAGCTGGGGGGGTTGAGGCTGGGGGAGAGGAGGCTGAGGGGAGACCTTCTGGCTCCCTGCAAGTGCCTGAGAGGAGCCTGGAGCCACAGAGGGGCAGGAGACCTTGGCCCTGCCACTGCTTGTGTGGCTCCATGCCCTGTGCCTGCTCTCTGTAAAGCCTGAAGGGTTGCATCCACCACGGTGCCAGAGGTGCCAGCCAAGGGTTTGGTCTTGCTCTTGGCTCACAACCACCCCAGGAAGGCTCCAGGCTGGGGGCAGAGGGGTTGGGAAGTGCCCCTGGGGGGAAAAGGAGCTGAGGGGGTTGGTGCCAGCAGCTGGAGAGGAGCCAGGGGGTGCCCAGGGGGGCAAGGAGGGCAGCAGCAGCCTGGCAGGGAGCAGCAATGGTGTGGGCAGCAGGAGCAGGGCAGGGATTGTGCCCCTGGCTGGGCACTGGGCAGGGCACAGCTGCAAGCCTGGGGGCAGGGTTGGGCTCCTGAGGGCCAGAAGGACTTTGAGGGCTGGAGCAGGGCCAGGGAAGGGCAAAGGGAGCTGGGGAAGGGTCTGGAGCAGAGGGCTGGGGAGGAGCAGCTGAGGGAGCTGGGGGGGTGGAGGGGAGACCTTATTGATCCCTTCCAACTGGAGCTATTCCATGATGTCACCTGGGCCAAGGGCCAGGACAAGAGGAGATGACCTCAGGGTGCCCCAGGGCAGGGTCAGCTTGGCCATGAGGAACAATTTCTGCCCTGCCAGAATGGTCAGGGCCTGTCCCAGGCTGCCCAGGGAGGTGGTGGTGGAGTCCCCATCCCTATGGACATGGTTTGGTGGCCATGGAGGGGTTGGGTTGCTGCTTGGCCTGGATGACCTCAGAGGTCTCTTCCAACCTCACTGCTTCTTTGCTTGAGTTCCCCTTGCTGAGCAGGGGCAGATGCTGGCAGAAGCCCTCTCTGGAGGAACAGCCAAATGCTCCTTTGCCACTCCAGGACCTTTCTGCTGTGGTGCAGAAGGGGTCAGGCTGGTGGCAGAGCTGCTGCACCTCCACTGCAGCCCTTTTGGGGGTGGTTTGCATCCATCCCTTGGAGGAGGAAAAGGAATCTCTGGCTCCAACAAACCACTGCTGGGTGCCCCTGGCACTGTTTCTCCCCTTGCTTCAGCAGTGTGGCACCAGGGGCAGCAAGTGCCAGCTGGGGGAGGGGGTGCAGGAGCTCCCTCAGCTTCACGTGGGGTGGTGAAATGAAGAGCAGGAGAACTTCTTGGCTGGGGCAGGGCAAAGCTTTCTTTAATCCTTTTCTCTCCAGCCACAGCCATGAGCAAAGCCTTGAGAAAGAAGCCAGTGAGGACCAGTGGGAGTCTTGGATTTGGTAGGAGAGCCTGGAACAAGTAGACAGCTCAGGGGACAATCAGGAGGAGAAGATCCTCCTTTGGTGGTGGTGGCCTCCATGTCCAAGCAGTCAGAGAGAGGAAAAGGCTCAGCAGTGTTCCTTGGGAATTCCTTTGGAATCCTCTTCCTTGAACACCTCCCTGGAGGTGCTCAAGGCCAGGCAGGATGAGGCCCTGAGCAACCCTGGGCTGGTGGAGGTGTCCCTGGGCGTGGCAGGAGGTTAGAACTGACTGAGCTCTGAGCTCCCTTCCAACCCAATCCATTCCATGAATCCCTGGATCTGTTCCTTTGGAACTGGGCCCAATCTTATTGAGCATTTCCATGAAGCAGCTCAGCAGGAAGAGCCTGGAAGTGGTGAAGACCTCTTGTGAGGGTGAGGACCTCTTGTGAGGGTGAGGATCTCTTGTGAGGGTGAGGACCTCTTGTGAGGGTGAGGACCTCTTGGTGAGGGTGAGGACCTCTTGTGAGGGTGAGGACCTCTTGGTGAGGGTGAGGACCTCTGGTGAAGGTGAGGACTTCTTGTGAGGGTGAGGATCTCTTGTGAGGGTGAGGACCTCTTGGTGAGGGTGAGGACCTCTTGGTGAGGGTGAGGACCTCTTGGTGAGGGTGAGGACCTCTTGTGAGGGTGAGGACCTCTTGGTGAGGGTGAGGACCTCTTGTGAGGGTGAGGACCTCTTGGTGAGGGTGAGGACCTCTTGGTGAGGGTGAGGATCTCTTGGTGAGGGTGAGGACCTCTGGTGAGGGTGAGGACCTCTTGGTGAGGGTGAGGACCTCTGGTGAGGGTGAGGACTCCTTGTGAGGGTGAGGACCTCTTGGTGAGGGTGAGGACCTCTTGGTGAGGGTGAGGACCTCTGGTGAGGGTGAGGACTCCTTGTGAGGGTGAGGATCTCTTGTGAGGGTGAGGACCTCTTGGTGAGGGTGAGGATCTCTTGTGAGGGTGAGGAGCCAGCAGCAGCAGAGCACAGCCTGGGGAGTTCATCCTGCTGGGGAGGTCTGAGGCTGAGCAGCAGAAGCAGCACCGCAGTGATGCTTGGGAGACCAAAAGCTGCATCCCAAGGCCCAACCCAGACTCTTGGGCTCTGCTGGGGACCAAACACCAGGTCCTGCTGGAGCAGGAGGAAGGGGTGAGGGGGTGGTTGTGATGGAGCAGGAGGAAGGGGTGAGGGGGTGGTTGTGATGGAGCAAGTGCTGGAGGAGATCAGAGCTGGAAAGCTTTGTGGTCACTCATCTGAGAGGCAGAATGGAGGAGGAACAGAAGGAAGGAAGCAAAAACCCAGGAGGGAGATGAAGCAGCGAGGCTGAAGGGCACCATGGGTGCAAGAACCAAGGTGCTGCTTGGACTTGGTGGTCTCCAGAGGTCCCTTCCCACCCTCTGCTGCCTCTGTGGTGAATGTGGGCTGGGAATCAGGAGGCTTCTCCATGCCAGAGGAGGGAGCAGCTGCAGGAGGTCCCAGGAGTGCTCAGCAGGGACTCAGGGCCACACTTCCAACCTCTTCCTCTCAAGCAATCCTCCAGGTGAGCTGAGGCCACCCTGGGGGTGGTGGGTGGTGGATGGCAAACTGGTTGGAGCTGGAGCCTGGGAGGTGTTCTGTGGAGCTCCTCTGTGTGTGTGCAGGGAGCTTGGGCAGCGAGGAGCAGAGGGGAGCCAGGGGAGCAGAGGGCAGCAGCAGTGAGGCATTGGGTGGCAACCTCCACACCCAGCAAATGGCTCTAATGACAACCCTGCAGCACCTGGCAGCTCTTCGTGGAGCCCAAGCAAAGCCTGCCAGGTGCTACCCTTCCTGCCAGGTGGACAGCCCTGGGGGGTGCCCTGGCTGCCCTGTGGCACCAGGAGGCGAGGAGAGCTGGGGAGGGGAGAAGGGGAGCAGGGTGGGCACCTCCTAGAAGTGAAGGGAGAGAGGGGGGAAGGAGGATGGCTGCCAGCTCCTCTCTCATCCCGGGGGGGCAAGGGTTGGGCTACACCTTCTCAGCCATGCCCCTGGGCAGGCTCTGGGGGGAGTGGAGCTCCACCGACTGGCGCCGCCTGGCCTCCCGCTCTGCCCAGTCCTCCTCGGGCTCCAAGCCCTTGAGGATGGCCAACCTCTCCGAGAAGCTCTTGGCTTGGGGGAAGAGGAGGTAGTTGTAGAGGATGGAGGCTGCTGCTGCCCCGACCAAGGGACCCACCCAGAAGACCTGGTGGGGGAAAGAGAAGAGTTGGGTGAGAGAGAAGCAGCCCAGGAGGGTGGAGGAAGGAGAGGAGCCAGGACCTGAGGCAGGACCTGAGGCAGGAGCATTGGAGGGGACCTGTGGTGCTGCCTGGCCTGGCCTGGCTCTGCTTGGGCCATCAGTGCTGGCCTGGCTCCCACCCACTGCCTGGAGAGACCTCACCAGCCCCTTCCACCCTCCCTCTGCTGACAGCTGCATGACCTCCCTTAATGCCAGGGGCCACCATGCTTGGGGGGTGGAGAAACATCTCCCTGCCCACCTTCACCACCTCTCCCTGCCCACCTTCATCCCCTCTCCCTGCCCACCTTCATTCCCTCTCCCTGCCCACCTTCATCCCCTCTCCCTGCCCACCTTCATCCCCTCTCCCTGCCCACCTTCACCACCTCTCCCTGCCCACCTTCATCCCCTCTCCCTGCCCACCTTCATCCCCTCTCCCTGCCCACCTTCACCACCTCTCCCTGCCCACCTTCATCCCCTCTCCCTGCCCACCTTCATTCCCTCTCCCTGCCCACCTTCACCACCTCTCCCTGCCCACCTTCATCCCCTCTCCCTGCCCACCTTCACCACCTCTCCCTGCCCATCTTCATCCCCTCTCCCTGCCCACCTTCATCCCCTCTCCCTGCCCACCTTCACCACCTCTCCCTGCCCACCTTCACCACCTCTCCCTGCCCATCTTCATCCCCTCTCCCTGCCCATCTTCATCACCCCTCCCTGCCCACCTTCATCACCCTGAAAGGTTGGACCTTGAGGTCCCTTCCAACCTAGGATTCTATCATTGACACAATGCTATGGAGAGGAGGAGGTCACCAGCTTGGGCTGGACACCTCTGAGCACATCTCCCTGGACCACCAGAGAGGAAGAGGAGGTCACCAGCTTGGGCTGGACACCTCTGAGCACATCTCCCTGGACCCCCACAGCTCTTGCTCCAGATGTGCTCTCTCCAGGTGGAAATGCCTGGGAGTGCTCCTAAAGGAATCTGGAAAATATCAGGGAATCATGGAATTGTTTGGGTGGGGAGAAGCCCTCAAGAACATCCAGGCCAACATCAACCCAACCCTTCCATGGCCACCAAACCATGGCCACAGCTTCCTGGAACACCTCCAGGGGTGGAGACTCCACAACCTCCCTGGGCAGCCTGTGCCAGGCTCTCCCCAGCCTCACTCTCCAGAATTTCTTCCTCCTCTCCCCTCTCCATCTCCCCTTTCCCAGCTCAAATCCCTCCCCCCTCATCCTGCCACTCCCAGCCCTTGTCCCAAGTCCCTCCCCAGCTCTCCTGGAGCCTCTTCAGCTTCTTGAAGCTGCTCTGAGCTCTCCCTGCAGCCTTCTCTTCTCCATCCCCAACAGCCCCAACTCTCCCAGCCTGGCCCACAGGGGAGGTTCTGCAGCCCTCTGATCCTCTTGGTGACCTTCCTGCCTTGCCACCCAGAGGACCTTCCCCCTCCATCTGTTCTGCTAAGTCATGGTCAACACCTCCCACACCCTGCCCCTGTTGCAATGCACCCAGCTGGGCTGAGCCAATTAAGCCAATTAAGCACCCAGCAGCTCCACCTCCTGCTCCTAATCCCTGCAGCCCTCCTCCAGGCTGGGAGCTGGCCTGGGAAGGCAAGAACCTGGCTGGCTCCTTGGGTTTCCAGGAATGCTGGGGGGTTTAGGGGGGGTCAAGCAAAGCAAGGAGGGGACCTTACCCAGTGGTCAGTGAAGTCTCCCTCGATGACAGCAGGGGCAAAGGACCTGGCTGGGTTCATGGAGCAGCCTGTGTAACGGATCTGGGGGGCAGCAGCAGCAGCCTGGGTTAGCTTTAAGCCCTTTCAGCACCTCGGGAACCATCCCAGGCTGAGCCTCTGCCGTGCTTCAGCAGCAGCCTTCCTCCTTCTCTACCCCACCAGCCCTGCTCCAGGAAAAGGGAAGCTGGGAAGCTCCCAGAGCTGAGTCAACCATGGATGAGCTGGCAGCATCTGGAAGGACTCTCCTGGGTGCTGAGCCAAGGGTTTGGGTGTCCTGAGCTTGCTGCAGCTCAGCTGCAGGCTGGGGATGTGCCCTGCAGCATGGCAAGGGCTGCAGGGACAGCTTCCTGCTGGCCTTAGCCCTGCAGCAAGTTGCTGCTCCTCACAGCAGGGTTCTCCTCCTTCTCCTCCTTGGGTTGGAGAAGCTTTCTAAGGTCATCCAGGACAAGCAGCAACCCAACCCCACCATGGCCACAGGGGTCTGGAACCCCTCCAGGCATGGGGACTGCTCCCTGGCTCCAGTGCCTGCTCAGCTTCCAATGGGCAAACTCCAGGCCCTGGCAGCAGGGGAATGTCCCAAAGCCACCTCTGAGAAGGGGCAGAAGAAGCAAGAGGATCCAAGAGCCAGGTGGCTGTGTCCTGCTGGTCTCAGGACAGGTTGTTGGAAGCCCAGCACTGGCCTGGCCCTGGAGGGAGTTTGCTTCTGTTCCTGGAGCTGTGTGGGGGCCTCCCAGCAGGGCACATCACCTGCTGCTGCCTCAGTTTCCCCTTCCACCCAAAGAAGAGCTTTCAGCACCTGAAAGCTTTGCCCCACTCTGACCCCACAGACAGCTCCTGCTGGGCAGTGACCACTTTGCCTCTGCCCCAACTGCTGCCAGCTCCTCTCAGAATCACAGAATTGTCCTGCTTGGAAGAGAGCTCCAAGGTCATCCAGGCCAGCACCAACCCAAGCCCTCCATGGCCACCAAACCATGGCCACAAGAGCCATGGCCACAGGGTGCTGGAACACCTCCAGGGATGAGGACTCCACCACCACCTCCCTGGGCAGCCTGGGACAGGCTTGGAGAACCCTTCCAGGGGAGAAGTTTCTCCTCAGGGCCAACCTGAACCTGCCCTGGGGCAGCTTGAGGTCATCTCCTCTTGTCCTGCCCTTGTCCCAAGAGCCCAACCCCCCCTGGCTCCAGCCTCCTCTCAGGTACTTGCAGGGAGCCAGAAGGTCTCCCCTCAGCCTCCTCTCCTGCAGCCTCAACTTCCCCCTCAGCTACTCCTCTTGGGTTGGTGGTTGAGGTTTGGACTCACTCTTGGAGAGCTTTCCCAACCCAAACATTTCCATGACCCTCTGGTGGGATCCTTCTCCTCTGTCCCCTCCAAGCCCATGGCCACCATGAGGGCCAGGTCCCCATCCAGCCTGGACCAGCCCAGCAGAATTTGACCCTCCATATGAAGTCAAACTTGAGAAGTGTGGACATGGAGCCCTTTCCACTCACCCCCAGAAGATGTCCCACAGCCACAGAGAAGCCAATGGAGAGGGCAGGGGAGCCCAGGTTGTCCTCCCGGCGCTCATCGGTGGAAGCAAAGATGCAGAGGACGAGCTGGAAGGTGAGGAAGAGCTCCACAGTCACTGCCTGTCCCGTGGTGGTCTCATTGTACAGCTGCAAGGGGAGCAAGAAGGTGGCTGGGGGTCAGGAGGGCTTGGTGGTAAGGGTGGAAGAGTGGAGGAGGAGACCCAACCCAAGGGAAGGAAGCATGGAGGAGATCCAAGCTGAGGGGAAGCCAGGGAAGGAAGCATGGAGGAGGAGATCCAACCCGAGGAGAACCCAGGGAAGGAAGCATGGAGGAGGAGATCCAACCCAAGGGGAACCCAGGGAAGGAAGCATGGAGGAGGAGATCCAAGCTGAGGGGAATCCAGGGAAGGAAGCATGGAGGAGGAGATCCAAGCTGAGGGGAAGCCAGAGAAGGAAGCATGGAGGAGGAGATCCAACCCAAGGGGAACCCAGGGAAGGAAGCATGGAGGAGGAGATCCAAGCTGAGGGGAAGCCAGAGAAGGAAGCATGGAGGAGGAGACCCGACCTGAGGGGAACCCAGGGAAGGAAGCATGGAGGAGGAGATCCAACCCAAGGGGAACCCAGGGAAGGAAGCATAGAGGAGGAGACCCGACCTGAGGGGAACCCAAAGGATGTTGGAGAGAGAGAAGGAGAGAGAGGGAAGAGATCTGGGACACAGCAGCAGGAGATGGAGGAGGAACTTCCCAGGAACAGGGCAAAGGGAATCAGTGGGCAGGGGTTGGGTGATCTGTAGGAAGTCCTAGGGACATGGAACTGGTTTGGTTGGAGAAGACCTTGGAGCTCAATCAGCCCAACCATTCTGCAGCTCTACCAAGGCTGGGGCTGAGCCATGGCCCTCAGCACCACATCTCTAAGGCCTTAAAACCCCTCCAGGCATGGGGACTCCCCCACCTCTCTGGGCAGCCTGGGCCAGGCTTGCAGAACCCTTTGAGTGGAGAAGTTTCTTCTGATGTCCAACCTGACCCTCTCCTGGGGCAGCCTGGGGCCATCTCCTCCTGTCCTGTCTCCTGGCTGGAACTCTTCTGCCAAGGCACAAGGGACAGGACAAGAGGAGATGGCCTCAAGGTGCAGCTTTAGGTTGGACATGAGAAGAAACTTCTCTGCTGGAAGGGTTCTCCAAGCCTGGCCCAGGCTGCCCAGGGAGGTGATGGTGGAGTCCTCATCCCTGGAGGTGTTCCAGAACCCTGTGGCCATGGCTCCTGGGGCCCATCCCTGGAGTCCCCATCCCTGGAGGGGTTTCCAAGCCCTGGAGCTGTGGTGGTGAGGCTCAACCCCAACCTTGGTAGAGTTAGAGAAGAGTTGGACTCCATCTTCAAGATCTTTCCCAACCCATTCCCTGATCTCTGCCCTTTCTTTCCCTCTGCTTCCAGCACCAGGACCATCTCCCAAACACTGCTCCCAACCCTCTTCTCCTCAGGGATGCCATGGAGGTGGCTCCTGTCCCCCTGGCTGAGGTCCTGAGCTCTGCTCTCCACCAACCTCCTTTAGTTTTGAGGCTATTTTCTTCCAGATGAAGAAGCCAAAGAGTTCCTCACCCAAACCCCTCTTGCCTTGAGGTGGTTCCAGGTGGGACACACCAGGAGTGGACCTTTCAAAGCCTCTCCTGCTGCTTGGGTTCACCACACCCCAACTCTTCTGGGACTGAAGAGCTTTGGTTGGGGGAATCCAGGAGTCCTTTTCTCATAACCCTCTGAAGTTCCCTGGAAGCCAAGCTGGGTCCTGCCAGTGCCTCCCAGTTGCCAGCAAGGTGGTGTCCATCTTCTCCTTCCCACTCCCCTGCTGCCTCCATCCCTGCTCCTGCAAGGATCCTGGAGTGCTGCCTCCATCCCTGCTCCTGGAATGATTCCAGACTGCTGCCTCCGTCCCTTCTCCTGGAATGATTCCAGACTGCTGCCTCCGTCCCTTCTCCTGGAATGATCCTGGACTGCTGCCTCCATCCCTGCTCCTGGAATGATTCCAGACTGCTGCCTCCGTCCCTTCTCCTGGAATGATTCTGGACTGCTGCCTCCATCCCTGCTGTTGGAATGATCCTGGACTGCTGTCTCCATCCCTGCTGCTGGAAGGATCCTGGACTGCTGCCTCCATCCCTGCTCCTGGAATGATTCTGGACTGCTGCCTCCATCCCTGCTGCTGGAAGGATCCTGGACTGCTGCCTCCATCCCTGCTGCTGGAAGGATCCTGGGCTCCTTTCTCTATCCCTGCCCCTGCAAGGATCCTGGACTGCTGCCTTCATCCTGCTTCTGGAAGGATCCCACGGTGCTACCTTCATCCCTGCTCCTGCAAGGATCCTGAAGTGCTGCCTCCATCCCTGCTCCTGGAAGGATCCTGGAGTGCTGCCTCCATCCCTGCTCCTGGAAGGATCCCACAGTGCTGCCTTCATCCCTGCTCCTGGAAGGATTCTGGACTGCTGCCTCCATCCCTGCTCCTGGAACAATCCTGGACTGCTACCTCCATCCCTGCTCCTGGAATGATCCTGGACTGCTGCCTCCATCCCTGCTCCCAGCAGGTTCCTATCCCCCTCCAGCAGCCTCCTTGTGCCAGGCTGCCGCCAGCCTCTCCCTCCCCTGCTCTGAACCCCGAATGCTCTCCAGTGGCCCCAGCCCCCTTCTCCCCATCCCTCACCCTTCCCAATCCACCTTTCCCGGAGCCCTTCCTCCCTCCTTCCCCTATTCCCTACCCACCCCTGAGGGGGGTGGGGAGGGGGAGCTGAGTTCCTACCTTGTTGGTGGCCAAGCCTCGGCGGCAGTCCGGGGGGGTGAGCTGGTGCAGGATGGCAGCGCCCACCACCCCCCCCAGCAGCTGAGCCACCACGTAGAAGAGTGCCCTGAGGAAGGAGAGCTGGGAGCCCAGCAGGCATGCCAGGGTGACTGCTGGGTTGATGTGGGCACCGCTGACGTGCCCCAGGGCTTGCACCAGGGTGCCGATGGCCAAGCCGAAAGCCAAAGCGATCTGCAGGGGGCTGGGGGAGGGAGCTGAGGGCCAGCTGAGGGCAGAGCCCAGGCCGAAGAGGATGAAGAGCAAAGTAGCCAAGAACTCAGCCAGGACAGCTCGGGTGAAGGCTATGGAGCGCAGCTCCCACATGCTGGAGGCTTCAGGATGCCAACACCGAGGCTGCTGTGCCCTCAGGATGCCAGGACCGAGGCTGCTGTGCCCTCAGGATGCCAGGATCGAGGCTGCTGTGCCCTCAGGATGCCAACACCGAGGCTGCTGTGCCCTCAGGATGCCAGGACCGAGGCTGCTGTGCCCTCAGGATACCAGGACCGAAGCTGCTGTGCCCTCAGGATGCCAGGATCGAGGCTGCTGTATCTTCAGGATGCCAACACCGAGGCTGCTGTGCCCTCAGGATGCCAGGACCGAGGCTGCTGTGTCCTCAGGATGCCAGGACCGAGGCTGCTGTGCCCTCAGGATGCCAGGATCGAGGCTGCTGTGCCCTCAGGATGCCAGGACCGAGGCTGCTGTGCCCTCAGGATGCCAACACCGAGGCTGCTGTGCCCTCAGGATGCCAGGACCGAGGCTGCTGTGCCCTCAGGATACCAGGACCGAAGCTGCTGTGCCCTCAGGATGCCAACACCGAGGCTGCTGTATCTTCAGGATGCCAACACCGAGGCTGCTGTGCCCTCAGGATGCCAGGATCGAGGCTGCTGTATCTTCAGGATGCCAACACCGAGGCTGCTGTGCCCTCAGGATGCCAACACCGAGGCTGCTGTGCCCTCAGGATGCCAGGACCGAGGCTGCTGTGCCCTCAGGATGCCAACACCGAGGCTGCTGTGTCCTCAGGATGCCAACACCGAGGCTGCTGTGCCCTCAGGATGCCAGGATTGAGGCTGCTGTGTCCTCAGGATGCCAGGACCGAGGCTGCTGTGCCCTCACGATGCCAGGATCGAGGCTGCTGTGCCCTCAGGATGCCAGCACCGAGGCTGCTGTGCCCTCAGGATGCCAACACCGAGGCTGCTGTGTCCTCAGGATGCCAGGATCGAGGCTGCTGTGCCCTCAGGATGCCAACATCGAGGCTGCTGTGCCCTCAGGATGCCAGGACCGAGGCTGCTGTGTCCTCAGGATGCCAGGATCGAGGCTGCTGTGCCCTCAGGATGCCAACACCGAGGCTGCTGTGCCCTCAGGATGCCAGCACCGAGGCTGGAGCCAGAGGAGATGGGGAGAGGGCAAGAGATATATATAGGGAAGCGGGGGGGGGGTTGAGGGAGCAGCTGCTGGAGGAGATGGATCCCAGGAAATCTGATGCTGGGAGTCTGCTGGGTTCCAGCTGAGGGCACAGCAGAGCCTGCCCCCTCCATTAGAGCTGGGCCAGGTAGGGTTCACCACCCTTGGGAGGTCACAGAGCAGCCTCCAGCAGTGCCCTGAGGAGGTGCTGCTCCCTTCCTCCTCAGCCTGCCCAGCAGAGGAGCTGGCCCAGAGCTGTTCCACCACCTGCAGCACGGAGAGGAAAGCCAAGGAGGTGCTGTGGAGCTGGGCTTGGGTTGGGTTGAAGAGCAGAGAGGGGATGTGGTGAGATGAGCAAGGAAAAGGATGTGGAAGAGGCTCTGAGGGGCAGAGAGCTATGGAATCACAGCATCATGGAAGTGTTTGGATGGGAGAAGCTCTCTGAGGTCATCCAGGCCAACACCAACCCAAACCCTCCATGGCCACCAAACCGTGGCCACAAGAGCCATGGCCACAGGGATGGGGACTCCACCACCACCTCCCTGGGCAGCCTGGGCCAGTCCCTGACCACTCCTGCAGGACAGAAATTGTTCCTCAGGGCCAACCTGAACCTCCCCTGGGGCACCCTGAGGCCATCTCCTCTTGTTCTGGCCCTTGGCCCTTGGCCCTTGTCCCAAGAGCCCAACCCCCCCTGGCTCCAGCCTCCTCTCAGGCACTTGCAGGGAGCCAGAAGGTCTCCCCTCAGCCTCCTCTCCCCCAGCCTCAACCCCCCCAGCTCCCTCAGCTGCTCCTCCCCAGCCCTCTTCTCCAGACCCTTCCCCAGCTCCCTTTGCCCTTCCCTGGCCCTGCTCCAGCCCTCAAAGTCCTTCTGGCCCTCAGGAGCCCAACCCTGCCCCTGGCCTTGCAGCTGTGGCCTCACAGAACATCTCCTTATTGGTCCCTTCCAGCTGGAGATATTCCATGATGTCACCTGGGCCAAGGGACAGGAGGAGATGGCCTCAAGTTGCCCCAAGGCAGGTTCAGGTTGGCCATGAAGAGAAACTTCTCCCCTGGAAAGGTTCTCCAAGCCTGGCCCAGGCTGCCCAGGGAGGTGGTGGTGGAGTCCCCATGCCTGGAGGGGTTTCAAAGCCTTGGAGATGTGGTGCTGAGGGCCAGGGGTCAGCCCCAGCCTTGGTAGAGTTTGAGAAAGGTTGGGCTGGAGGAGCTTTGGAGGTCTTCTCCAGCTGAGGTGATGCTCTGGTTCCAGGTGAAGGTCTCTGCCTTCCCCCACCAGAGCTGGGCAGCAGCACTGCCACTTGGACTTGGTGACCACTGCAGGTCTTGCTCTCCTCCTGCCCTGTTCTAAGTGGTGCTTGTGAGGCCATCCCTCCAGGGAGAGTCTGTGAGGAGCACAACTCCAGCCCCTGGTGAGCCTGAAGGAGGTTGGATGTGGTCCCAGCAAACCTTCCCCTCTGCAAATCCTTCCCTGGGACTCCCTTGGGGCACTCAGCCCAGGGCCATCCCTCCAGCCTGAGCTTCTCCATC
>NW_026539270.1:0-68349 GCF_027791375.1 Indicator indicator | reverse complement strand
ACCCCCCCCCCCCCAATATCTTCCCCCCCCCTTACGTACCCCCCCCCATGAAGCGATGGGTTGAAGGATCCCCCCCCCCCCCCCCACCCACCCCCCCCCCCAACCCCCCCCCCCCCCCCCCCTTGGTGGGCCCAAGGGGCAAAGGGGCACAAACTGGCACCCAGGAGGTTCCACCTGAGCAGGAGGAGAAACTTCTTTGTTGTGAGGGTGCTGGAGGCCTGGAGCAGGCTGCCCAGAGAGGTTGTGGAGTGTCCTTGTGTGGAGAGCTTCCAACCCCCCCTGGGCATTATGCCCCTGGGCAAGCTGCTGTGGGTGCCCTGCTGGAGCAGGGGGCTTGGAGTGGGTGAGCTCCAGAGCTCCCTTCCAGCCTCACCACGCTGGGGCTCTGGGATTCTGCCTGTTGCTTGGATCAATGTTCCCTGGACACCTTGAGAAGGGTTTGTGTCACCTCCATGCTGGCCTCTGGCTCCTGGACATGTGCAGAGGTGGGAGGGGAAGAAGATCAGCAATTTCAGAAGATTTCCACCCTTTACACCCACCTCTTCCTCTGGCAGCTGCTCAGAGGGTGGCAACAAGCCTCACAAAACAGCTGCTGGCATTCCAACAGTCCCAGTGTTAGCTGAGGAATTTTCTCCATCTCAGGGAAAGGGTTTCCAGGAAAGAGGTGAAGGCAGGAGGTTAAAAGCAGATAACCCAGTCCAGATGCTCCAGCCCAGGGGGCAGGTGAGTGTCTGTCCTGCCTTACAGCACCCAGGACACAGGACCCCAGGCCAGGGGACATCCCTGCACTAGAACAAGCTGCAGGGTGGCCTGGTGGAGCAAAGTTTGGGATGTGTTTGGAAGGAGAGGGTGGGGATGGAGGGGTGCTGCAGGCCCCAGCTCCAGCCACCCCCAGACCACCACCACAGCTGAGATCTACTGGGCAGCAGCATCCCTTTGAGGGCCAGGCTTGGGGTGTTGAGTCAGCTCCAGGCACAGTCTCCCGTTTCAGGAGAAAGAGGAGCTCTAGAGATGTGTCCAGCTCTGGAGCCACAGAGTCACAGAATGCCAGGGGTTGGAAGGGACCTCCAGAGATCATCCAGTCCAACCCCACTGCCAGAAGAGGGTCATCCAGGGCAGGTCACACAGGAACACATCCAGGTGGGGCTTGAAAGTCTCCAGAAAAGGAGACTCCACAACCTCCCTGGCTGTCCTCAACACAAGCACATGAACCTGGAGAGGGTCCAGAGGAAGCCACAAAGATGATCAGAGGGCTGAAGCACCTCTGCTCACAAGGACAGACAGGGACAGTTGAGGTTGTTCAGCCTGGAGAAGAGAAGGCTCCAGGGAGACCTCAGAGCAGCCTTGCAGGACCTGAAGGGGCTCCAGGAGAGCTGGGGAGGGACTTTGGCCAAGGGCTGGGAGTGCCAGGATGAGGGAGAATGGCTTTGAGCTGGGAGAGGGGAGAGTGAGAGTGGAGAGGAGGAAGAAATTGTTGAGAGTGAGGGTGGGGAGAGACTGGCACAGGTTGCCCAGGGAGGCTGTGGAGGTCCCATCCCTGGAGGTGTTCAAGGTCAGACTTGCTGAGCCTCT
Source organism: Indicator indicator (assembly GCF_027791375.1). Classification (NCBI taxonomy): domain Eukaryota; kingdom Metazoa; phylum Chordata; class Aves; order Piciformes; family Indicatoridae; genus Indicator; species Indicator indicator. The sequence goes on along the minus strand of NW_026539270.1, from coordinate 66,777 downwards.
GAGCAACCTGTGCTGGTTGGAGATGTCCCTGCTGACTGCAGAGGGGTTGGGACAAGATGACCTTTGAGGTTCCCTTTGAACCCAACTCGTTTTGTGATCCTGGTTGAATCCAAAGGGAGAGGAACAATCCCCAGAGCAGGACCCAGCCAGAGCTGAGCTCTCCTCAGTAATCCCAACAGGGCTTTACTGCAGCTCAGCTGAACTCCACAGCTTAGCAAAATCTGCCCTGTCTAAAATTATCACCCAAGATTGCCAGCAGCTTCTGCCACAAACGAGCCCTTCACACATCCCACCCCTGGCAGGGCTGCAGAATTAAGCCAGCAGCCAGCCCCCAGCTGAGAGAGGAAGAGGAGGGAGGAGGGCAGCGGCCAGGGCTGAGGTGCCTGAGGAGCCCTGGGCTGGGCTCTGGGGCTGTGTTAAGGCAGTGGAGAAAGTCTCCTAATCCCTGGGCTTGTCCTGGGAATTCTCAACAGCATTCCCACGCTGCCTGTGCTGAGAGGGGACCAGGATGAGAACCAGCCAGGTGCAGAGAGCAGCACCTTGGTGAATCACATCCCAGGCTCCATCCCGCTGGAAATGGCTTTCCCAAACTGGGTGGAGCCCCAAGGTTTAGAGCAAGGAGAGTGTCAGAGAATCAGAGAAGTGTTTGGGTTGGCAAAGCCCTCAGAGCTCATCCAGTCCAACACCAACCCAACCCCACCATGGGCACCAAACCCTGGCCCCAAGTGCCATGGCCACACCTTGCTTGGACACCTCCAGCCATGGGGACTCCACCACCTCCCTGGGCAGCCTCTTCCAATCCCTCAACACTCCTCCAGCAAAGAAATTTTTCCTCCTCTCCAACCTAACCCTCCCCTGGCACAATTTCAGGACATTTCCTCTCCTTCTATCACCTGAGACTGGGGAGCAGAGCCCAACCCCCACCTGGCTCCAGCCTCCTCTCAGGAGCTGCAGAGAGCAATGAGGTCTCCCTCAGCCTCCTCTTCTCCAGGCTGCACACCCCCAGCTCCCCCAGCTGCTCCTCCCCAGCCCTGTTCTCCAGACCCTTCCCCAGCTTGGTTGCCTTTGTCCCATCAACTCATGACCATCAGAGAAAACAACACAGCACCATCCTCCTGCTGCCCAGAAGGCAAAACCATCCTGGGCTGCATCAAAAGAAGCTTCAGCAGCAGGGTGAGAGAGGTGATTCAGCCACTCTGCTGAGACCTCACCTGGTGCACTGCTTCCAGATCTGGAGTCCTCAGCACAAGAAGGACATGGACCTGCTGGAGAGGGTCCAGGGGAAGCCACCAAGATGATCAGAGGGCTGGAGAGCCTCTGCTATGGAGATAGCTTGGGAGAGTTGGGGCTGTTCAGCCTGGAGCAGAGAAGCCTCCAGGGAGAGCAGGATCCTCTCTCTCCAGCTCTGGCCAAGCTGCTTTGGATGCAGCCCAGGCTGCCCTTGGCCTTCTGTGCTGCCAGTGCCCAGTGCTGGCTCCTGTCCAGCTTCTCCCCCACCAGCACCCCCAAGTCCTTCTCTGCAGGGCTGCTCTGGATCTCCTCATCCCCCAGCCTGCACTGGTACCCTGGATGCCCTGACCCAGGTGCAGGACCTCACACTTTGCCTTACTGACCCTTGTGAGGTTCTCCTCAGCCACCTCTCCAGCCTGTCCAGGTCCTTCTGGATGGATCCCATCCATTTAGCCTGGAGGAGGCTCAGGGGAGACCTTATTGCCATCTACAACTACCAGAAGGGAGGTTGCAGCCAGGGGGGGGTTGGGCTCTGCTCCCAGGCAAGCAGCACCAGAACAAGAGGACACAGTCCCATGCTGTGCAGGGAGAGGTTTAGGCTTGGTCTTAGCAAGAAGTTCTTCCCAGACTGAGAGATTGCCCTTGGGATGTGCTGCCCAGGGAGGGGTTGATGTCCCTGGAGGTGTTTAAGAAGAGCCTGGCTGAGGCACTTGGAGCCATGCTCTGCTGGGGTGGTTAGGGTTGGATTTGATGATCTTGGAGGTCTCTCCCAACCTGGCTGATTCTGTGATCCTGACCTTCAGACTCACCAGCTGCACCACTCAGCTTGATGCCATCTGCAGGCTTGCTGAGGGTGCCTCAGTCTTGCTGTGTCACTGCTGAAGGCACTGAGCAGCACTGGTCCCAGTACAGAACCAGGCAGCACCTCCTGCCAAGCTCTCTCCAGGCGATGCCACCCACTGCCCGCTGCCGCTGCCAAGCCTGCAGAACACTTCCTCCCCTTGTAGAACCTGGAGCTCCTCAGCCCCTTCCCACCCAGATCCCACTCTTCCCAACCATGGGAAGCTGCTTGCTGCCAGCTCCAGCCACTCCTCCAGGCACTGGGTCTGGCCAGGCAAGGAGGTGCAGGAATGTTATCCTTGCGGGGACAGCACCGCAGCCCAAAAAGGGTCCCAGGAGGGTCCCCAGAGAGCAGCAAAGGCAAACAGCAACCACCTGAGCCTCAGGGCACCACTGAGATTGGGGAAGAGCTCCAAGGTCTTGGAGACCAAGCCTTAATCCAGCAGAGGGACACAGCTGCTGCTCCTCAGCCCCACAGGACACCTGGATTTGCAGAGGCACAGCATGGAACCATGGAGCTGTTTGGGTGGGAAAAGGTCTTTAAGAGCACTGAGGCCAAGGTTTCACCCAGCACTGCCAGGGCACCACCAAGCCATGGCCCTCAGCACCACAGCTGAGAAACCCCTCCAGGGATGGGGACTCCACTTCCTGGGCAGCCTGGGCCAGGCCTGGACAACCCTCAAGAGGCACAAATTGTTCCTCATGGCCAAACTAAACCTCCCTTGGGGCAACTTGAGGCCATGTCCTCTGGTCCTGTCCTTTGTTCCTTGGGAGAAGAGCCCAACCCCCACCTGGCACCAACCTCCTCTCAGGGAGCTGTGGAGAGCCAGAAGGTCCTCAGCACAAGAAGGACATGGACCTGCTGGAGAGGGTCCAGAGGAGGCCACCAAGATGATCAGAGGGCTGGAGAGCCTCTGCTGTGGGGGCAGGCTGGGAGGGTTGGTTGTCTGCTTCTCTGACATTTTCCTTGCTCTAAACCTTGGAGCTCTATGAAGATTCATGGAATGGGTTGGGTTGGAAGGGAGCTCAAAGCTCAGCCAGCTCCAACCCCCTGCCATGGGCAGGGACACCTCCCACCAGCCCAGGCTGCTCAGGGTCTCATCCAGCCTGGCCTTGAACACCTTCAGGGAGGGGACATCCACAGCCTCCCTGGGCAGCCTGTGCCAGTCTCTCCCCAGCCTCACTGCCAAGAACTTCTTCCTCATCTCCAGTCTCAATCTGCCCTCCCCAAGCTCCCCTCACCCTCCTTTTCTCCCAGCTGAACTCTCTGTGAACCCCAAACCCAGCAAGAAGTTAAACAATCAGCTTCAATGAGCCTCTCCCTGCACTAGAAGGTACCTGCCCATGTGTGGGCACATTGGCTGGGCAGTGCCAAGCCAGCAGCCCTCCTGCCCTCAGCGAGTCCCAGCCTCCTTTGTTTGATGATTACAACAGAGGAAGGACAAAAGGCCTCCAGAGCTCCACTGCCACCACCTACAGGGCCTGGCAGCTTCTGGGTGTGCCATCCTCCATGGCTTACTGCACCCCAGTGTGGTGAGGCTGGAAGGGAGCTCTGGAGCTCACCCACTCCAACCCCCCTGCTCCAGCAGGGCACCCACAGCAGCTTGCCCAGGGGCACAATGCCCAGGGGGGGTTGGAAGCTCTCCACACAAGGACACTCCACAACCTCTCTGGGCAGCCTGCTCCAGGCCTCCAGCAGCCTCACACCAAAGAAGTTTCTCCTCCTGCTCAGGTGGAACCTCCTGGGTGCCAGTTTGTGCCCCTTGCCCCTTGGCCTGTCCCTGGGCACCACTGCCAAGAGTCTGCCCCCAGCCTCTTGCCCCCCACAGCTCCTTTGTCTCTTGCTGAGCATTGCTCAGCTCCCCTCTGGGGCTGCTCTTCTGCAGGCTCTCAGCCCCAGGGCTCTCAGCCTTTGCTCCTCCCAGAGCTGCTCCAGGCCCCTCAGCAGCTTCCCAGCCTGCCCTGGACTCTCTCCAGCACTTCTCTGTCCCTCCTGAACTGGGGAGCCCAGAACTGGAGCCAGGACTCCAGCTGTGTCCTGACCAGGGCAGAGCAGAGGGGCAGGAGAACCTCCCCTGCCCTGCTGCCCACACTCTTCTCCATGCCCCCCAGGACCCCATTGCCCTTCCTGGCCCCAAGGGCACCTTGCTGGCTCCTGGGCACTTGCTGTCCCCCAGCACTCCCAGGTCCTTCTCCTTGGAGCTGCTCTCCAGCAGGTCCCCCCTCAGCTGTGCTGCTGCAGGAGGTTGTTCCTCCCCAGGGGCAGTTCCCTGCCCTTGCCCTGGGTGAGCTTCAGGAGATTCTCCTCTCCACACCTCTCCAGGCCACTCTAGATGGTCACAGCTCTGCTCTTCCCCAGCAGCCAGGCTAGAGAGCAGGTTTTTGAGCTTACTGAGTCACAGAAGTTCTCCATCCCCATCCCCCCTGCCTCTGAGCTTCAGAGGAGTTTAAATCCAGCTGGATTTACCTCGGGCACGGATGATCCAGGCACATCCCCTCTCACTTTCCATTTTAAAACTCTTTCCAGCTCCAGGACAGCTCTGGAGAGGATGTTTCAGCTCCTTCACCATGCTGCACATCCCTGATGGCAGCCCTGGGGCATGGTAGTGCAGCAGGGTGTGGAAGGATGAGGAGGATGAGGAGGAGAAGAAGAAGAAGGAGAAGGAGAAGGAGAAGGAGAAGGAGAAGGAGAAGGAGAAGGAGAAGGAGAAGGAGAAGGAGAAGGAGAAGGAGGAGGAGAAGGAGGAGAGAAGGAGAGGAGAAGGAGAAGGAGAGAGAAGGAGAAGGAGAAGGAGAAGGAGAAGGAGAAGGAGAAGGAGAAGGAGAAGGAGAAGGAGAAGGAGAAGGAGAAGGAGAAGGAGAAGGAGAAGGAGGGATTGCCCTGCCCCAGCTGCAGGACCTTGCCCTTGGCCTTGTTGAACTCCTAGGACACATTAAGAGGGCTGTCAGGTGCCACCTCAGGGTGTCTCAAGGCCACCAGGTGCCACACCAAGGTGTCCCAAGGCTGCTAGGTTCAGCCTGGAGATGTCCTAATGCCACAGGGTGCCACATCAAGATGTCTCAAGACCATAGGGTATACCCAGGAGATGTGCCAAGGCCACCAAGTGCCACCTCAGGGTGTCTCAAGGCCACTGGGTGCCACACCAAGCTGTCCAAATATCACCAGGTGCCACCTCAGGGTTTTTCAAGGCCACCTAGGAGATATGCCAGGGCCACCACATGCCAGATCACACAAGAAGGAAGCAGTGAACCACCTAAACCCCTCCAGCTTCCTCCTTCTCCTCCACCACATCCAAGGATGTGACCACAAAGCTCAGGCCCCCAAGGGAGAAACAGCAGGATCAGGGCAGAGCAGATCTGGAAAGCAGCAAAGCCTCTGCCAGCCACCTCTGCCTTGCCAGGAGAAGGCCTGGAAGGACCCAGGGAGCTCTCCTTTGACTGCTGCAAGGCAGCAGCAGGGCTCAGGACTACTCAGGGCAGGCCTGATGCCCTCATTTGCTCTCCTCTCCCAACCAAGAGCTGCCTGGCAGAGGCTGGGAGGTCCCTGGGGGTTGCCCACACTGCTGAGGGCAGCCCCTGGCACGGTCCTGGCTTTGAGGTTCCTCCTTTCTATGGCATTCCTGGAAATTCAGCCAGAGCAGGAATGCTTCCCCAGCTCCACCCAGCCTCAGCCTCCTCACCAGCATGTGAGATGTGACCTGCAGCTTGCCCCAGGGCTGGGGTTTGAGGGCCTGGAGATGGGCACCTCCACACAGCCCAGGCTCCCAACAGAGCCACAGAGGGCACCAGGTTGGAAGGGACCCTCCAAAGGTCATCTTGTCCAAGCCCCTGCAGTCAGCAGGGACACCTCCAACTAGAGCAGGCTGCCCCAGGCCACAGCAAGGCTCAGCTGGGGATTCAGTGCATGCAGAAGCATTTCCTCCTGGGGGGCTACCCCTGGTTTCTCAGGAGGAGCTGGGTCCTGCCACACTGCTGGGCTGGGGGTTTCTACAGGCCAAGCTGGGCTCAGTGCATGGTTGGAGGGCAGTCCATGGTTGGAGGTCAGTCCATGGCTGGGGGGCAGTCCATGGTTAGAGATCAGTCCATGGCTGGGGGGCAGTCCATGGCTGGGGGCAGTCCATGGCTAGGGGGCAGTCCATGGCTGGGGGGCAGTCCATGGCTGGAGGGCAGTGCATGGTTGGGGGGCAGTGCATGGTTGGGGGGCAGTCCATGGTTGGGGGGCAGTCCATGGCTGGGGGCAGTCCATGGTTGGGGGGCAGTCCATGGTTAGAGGTCACTCCATGCCTGGGGGGCAGTCCATGCCTGGGGGCAGTCCATGGCTGGGGGGCAGTCCATGGTTGGAGGTCAGTCCATGGTTGGGGGGCAGTCCATGCCTGGGGGGCAGTCCCTGGCTGGGGGCAGTCCATGGCTGGGGGCAGTCCATGGTTGGAGGGCAGTCCCTGGCTGGGGGCAGTGCATGGCTGGGGGCAGTGCATGGTTGGGGGGCAGTCCATGGCTGGGGGGCAGTCCCTGGCTGGGGGGCAGTCCATGCCTGGGGGGCAGTCCATGGCTGGAGGGCAGTCCCTGGCTGGGGGGCAGTCCATGGTTGGAGGGCAGTCCATGGCTGGAGGGCAGTGCATGGTTGGGGGGCAGTCCCTGGCTGGGGGCAGTCCATGGCTGGGGGCAGTGCATGGTTGGGGGGCAGTCCCTGGCTGGGGGCAGTCCATGCCTGGGGGGCAGTCCCTGGCTGGGGGGCAGTCCCTGGCTGGGGGGCAGTCCATGCCTGGGGGGCAGTCCATGGCTGGAGGGCAGTGCATGGTTGGAGGGCAGTGCATGGTTGGAGGGCAGTCCATGGTTGGAGGGCAGTCCATGGTTGGGGGGCAGTCCATGGCTGGAGGGCAGTCCATGGCTGGGGGCAGTCCCTGGCTGGGGGCAGTCCATGACTGGGGGGCAGTCCCTGGCTGGGGGGCAGTCCATGGCTGGGGGGCAGTCCCTGGCTGGGGGGCAGTCCATGGTTGGAGGGCAGTCCATGCCTGGGGGGCAGTGCATGGCTGGAGGTCAGTCCATGGCTGGGGGCAGTCCATGGTTGGAGGGCAGTCCATGGTTGGAGGGCAGTCCATGCCTGGGGGGCAGTGCATGCCTGGGGGGCAGTCCATGGCTGGGGGCAGTCCCTGGCTGGGGGGCAGTCCATGGTTGGAGGGCAGTCCATGGCTGGAGGGCAGTCCATGGTTGGGGGGCAGTCCATGGTTGGGGGGCAGTCCATGCCTGGGGGGCAGGCCATGGCTGGGGGGCAGTCCATGGCTGGGGGGCAGTCCCTGACCCTGGGGGTTTCTCCAGGCCAAGGTGGTTCAATTCTCTGCTTGACAGACAGGAGTTGTCCTGTCCAGCGAGGAAGGGAGGGAAGAGGCACCCCAGGGGCTGAGGGCTCTTCAGCCAGGCATCAGTGGAGGGAAGAAATGAAGTCAAGGAAGCAGCAGGAGACTTTTCTTCTATTCCAGGTCAAAAGGAAGAGCTCAGCAGCAGCTCCACTGCCTCAGGGAGGGGACAGCTCATCCAGGCTCTGCCCCTACGACCACCCAGGGTCCTGCAGGGGTCTCCAAGCTTTCTGACCAGGAGGAAGGAGCCTTCTCCAAAGCCACCCACAGCTTCCTGACACATTTGTCCCCCTCTAGCTGAGGAGTTGAAGCCCCCCCCCCAAGCCTGCTGGCTGCAGGTTCCCAGCTCTGTGCCCTGTGCTGGCCCCGGGGCTGGCTGTGGTCCCACCAGGGCCATGCCAGGGAGCTTGGTTTGTTCAGAGGACTTGGCTGCTGCTGCTGCTGTCCTCAGACCCCCTCTGCCCTGCTTCCAGGCTGGCACAGCCAGGCCCATTCCCACAGGACACCATCCAGACACAGGGCAGGGAACTGACCACAGCCCCCAGCCCTCTGGCAGGCAGAGGGACACAGCTGCTGCTCCTCAACCCCACAGGACACCTGGATTTGCAGAGGCACAGCATGGAACCATGGAGCTGTTTGGGTGGGAAAAGGTCTTTAAGAGCACTGAGGCCAAGGTTTCACCCAGCACTGCCCCAGGGCACCACCAAGCCATGGCCCTCAGCACCACAGCTGAGAAACCCCTCCAGGGATGGGGACTCCACTTCCTGGGCAGCCTGGGCCAGGCCTGGACAACCCTCAAGGGGCAGAAATTGTTCCTCATGGCCAAACTAAACCTCCCTTGGGGCAACTTGAGGCCATGTCCTCTGGTCCTGTCCTTTGTTCCCTGGGAGCAGAGCCCAACCCCCACCTGGCTACAACCTCCTCTCAGGAGCTGCAGAGAGCAATGAGGTCTCCCTCAGCCTCCTCTTCTCCAGGCTGCACACCCCCAGCTCCCTCAGCTGCTCCTCCCCAGCCCTCTTCTCCAGACCCTTCCCCAGCTCTGTTGCCCTCCTCTGGCCCTGCTCCAGCCCCTCTTGGAGTGAGAAGCCCAAAACTGATCCCAGGACTCAAGCTGTGGCCTCCCCAGTGCCCAGCCCAGGGGCACAATCTTCAGGGCAGGTTTTTCTCCTGGAGAGGCAGAACCTGCACTGACCTCATGACTCCCTGAGCATGGACCACAGCCAGATCCCTGCCTGGAAACCTTTACACCATTCCCAAGAAGGAAATAAAGAGCAGTGAGGTCCTGGCAAGGTGAAGCAGCCAAGCCCTGATAGCAGCCTCCATCCTTCATGGGCAGAGCAGCTCTGGTTGGGTAAAGCACTGGGGAAAGGCAAAACAGGGCAAAACAGGGCAAAACAGGGCAAAACAGGGCAAAACAGGGCAAAACAGGGCAAAACAGGGCAAAACAGGGCAAAACAGGGCAAAACAGGGCAAAACAGGGCAAAACAGGGCAAAACAGGGCAAAACAGGGCAAAACAGGGCAAAACAGGGCAAAACAGGGCAAAACAGGGCAAAACAGGGCAAAACAGGGCAAAACAGGGCAAAACAGGGCAAAACAGGGCAAAACAGGGCAAAACAGGGCAAAACAGGGCAAAACAGGGCAAAACAGGGCAAAACAGGGCAAAACAGGGCAAAACAGGGCAAAACAGGGCAAAACAGGGCAAAACAGGGCAAAACAGGGCAAAACAGGGCAAAACAGGGCAAAACAGGGCAAAACAAGGCAAAACAGGGCAAAACAGGGCAAAACAGGGCAAAACAAGGCAAAACAAGGCAAAACAAGGCAAAACAAGGCAAAACAAGGCAAAACAACCTCCTGGGAGTTCAGGAGGGGGAGTTGAGGACTTTCAGACCAATCCCAAAGCTGGGCAGAGAAGAGGAAACACCCAGAAAGAAATGTGCCCAATCCAAAGGTTAACAGGCTGGAAACTGCCCCAGGATTTCAGCCTCCCTGGGAATCAGTGCAAATGCTGAAGGTGAGTCCTCACCTGCAGCACTGCCTCCAGCTCTGGGGCCCCCAGCACAAGAAGGACCTGGAGCTGTTGGAGAGGGTCCAGAGGAAGACACAGAGATGAACAGAGGGTGGGGGACAGGCTGGGAGAGTTGGGGCTGTTCAGCCTGGAGAAGAGAAGGCTCCAGGGAGACCTCAGAGCAGCCTTGCAGGACCTGAAGGGGCTCCAGGAGAGCTGGGGAGGGACCTGGGACAAGGGCTGGGAGTGCCAGGATGAGGACAATGGCTTTGAGCTGGGAGAGGGGAGAGTGAGACCTGAGGTGAGGAAGAAACTCTTAGCAGTGAGGCTGGGGAGAGACTGGCACAGGTTGCCCAGGGAGGCTGTGGCTGTCCCCTCCCTGGAGGTGTTCAGGACCAGGCTGGATGAGGCCCTGAGCACCCTGGGCTGGTGGGAGGTGTCCCTGCCCATGGCAGGAGGTTGGCACTGGCTGAGCTTTGAGCTCCCTTCCAACCCAACCCAGTCTGTGAATCTATGCAAAGAAGGAGGGCTGGGATGAAAGAATCAAACCCAACCAAGGGGGTGTGCAGTGCTCAGCTGTTAAACTGTGACTGGAGCTACCCTGGGGCCTCACAAACACCTTGAGGCCAAGGGTGTGGTGCCTCCAGCAAGAGCAGAGGGAAAGCTCCCCAGAGATGGTAAGACATCAATCAGTCCTTGGACTCCAGGAACAGAGGCCAAGGCTTAGCTCCAGGCTGGGATATCTCCTTCAGGAGTTAGCTCCAGGCTGGGATATCTCCTTCAGGAGTTAGCTCCAGGCTGGGATATCTCCTTCAGCAGTAGCTCCAGGCTGGGATATCTCCTTCAGCAGTAGCTCCAGGTTGGGATATCTCCTTCAGCAGTTAGCTCCAGGTTGGGATATCTCCTTCAGCAGTAGCTCCAGGCTGGGATATCTCCTTCAGGAGTTAGCTCCAGGCTGGGATATCTCCTTCAGGAGTTAGCTCCATGTTGGGATATCTCCTTCAGCAGTAGCTCCATGTTGGGATATCTCCTTCAGCAGTAGCTCCAGGCTGGGATATCTCCTTCAGGAGTTAGCTCCAGGCTGGGATATCTCCTTCAGCAGTTAGCTCCAGGCTGGGATATCTCCTTCAGGAGTTAGCTCCATGTTGGGATATCTCCTTCAGGAGTTAGCTCCAGGCTGGGATATCTCCTTCAGCAGTAGCTCCAGGTTGGGATATCTCCTTCAGGAGTTAGCTCCAGGCTGGGATATCTCCTTCAGCAGTAGCTCCAGGTTGGGATATCTCCTTCAGGAGTTAGCTCCAGGCTGGGATGTCTCCTTCAGCAGTTAGCTCCAGGCTGGGACATCTCCTTCAGGAGTTAGCTCCATGTTGGGATATCTCCTTCAGGAGTTAGCTCCAGGCTGGGATATCTCCTTCAGGAGTTAGCTCCAGGCTGGGATATCTCCTTCAGCAGTAGCTCCAGGTTGGGATATCTCCTTCAGCAGTAGCTCCAGGCTGGGATATCTCCTTCAGGAGTTAACTCCAGGCTGGGATATCTCCTTCAGCAGTAGCTCCAGGCTGGGATATCTCCTTCAGCAGTAGCTCCAGGCTGGGATATCTCCTTCAGCAGAAGTTTGACTCTGGGGAGCCCTAAGGGCAGTGTCCCACCCAACATGTCTGACAGCTCAACCCAGTGACCCCTGATGGTGACCTGGAAGCCTGGGAATGGTTTGAAACTGGAGCAGGGCAGATTTAGGTTGGACATCAGGAGGAAGTTCTGCACAATGAGGGTGGTGAGACTCTGGAACAGGTTGCCCAGGGAGGTGGTGGAGGCCCTGGAGACATTCAAGGTCAGGCTGATCTAGTGTGAGATCATGGAACGGTTTGGGTTGGAAGGAACCTTCCAAGCTCCTCCAGTCCCACCCCCTGCAGTCCCCAGGGACAGCCCCAACCACAGCAGGTTGCTCCCAGCCCCAAACAACCTGACCTGCAATGGTGCCAGCCATGGGGCAGCTCTCACCTCTCTGGGCAGCCTGGCACAGGCTCTCCCCACCCTCAAACATTTCTCCCTTCTCTCCACTCTCAATCTGCCTCTTTGAGTTCCAAACCATCCTCCCTTGTCCTGTCACAGCAGACCCTGCTCAAAACTGTCCCCAGCTTTCTTCCAGGTCCCTTGGAGCACTGCAAGGCCACCAGAAGGTCTCCCTGGAGCCTTCTCCTCCCCAGGCTGCACAACCCCAACTCTCTCAGCCTGGAGCCTCCCAGCAGAGCCCTTCCAGCCCTGCCAGCATTGCTGTGGCCTCCTCTGGCCCTGCTCCAGCAGCTCCCTGTCTGTGCTGTGCTGAGGGCTCCAGAGCTGCCCCAGCACTGCAGGGGAGGTCTCAGCAGAGCACAGCAGAGGGGCAGAATCCCCTCCCTGCCCCTGCTGCCCACACTGCTGGGGATCAGCCCAGGCCAGGCTGGGGCTGGGCTGGCAGCACTCAGTGCCAGCTCCTGTCCAGCTCTGCACCCCCAGCACCCCCAAGTCCTTCTCTCCAGGGCTGCTCCCCAGCCTGGATTGATGCTGGGGCTTGCCCCAACCCAGCTGCAGGAGCTTGCACTTGGTCTGGTTGAACCTCATGAGGTTCACACAGCTCCACTGCTGCAGCCTGGCCCAGGGCCCTCTGGATGGATCCTGTCCCTCAGCTGCCACCTGCCCCACTCAGCTTGGTGCCTCAACCCCACTGCCCATGGCCCTGATGAAGATATCAAACAGATTGGTCCCAGTCCAGTTACTTGCTGGGAGCACTGCATGGCCATGAGTGTGGCTTAAATCACTGACAGCAGCTTCTGGGACAATTCCAAGTGCCAGGTGCTGCACTTTGGCCACACCAACCCCAGGCAGTGCTGCAGGCTGGGGACAGAGTGGGCTGAGAGCAGCCAGGCAGAGAGGGACCTGGGGGTGCTGGGTGACAGCAGCTGAACAGGAGCCAGCAGTGTGCCCAGGTGGCCAAGAAGGCCAATGGCCAATGGCCTGGAGCAGGAGCAGTGTGGGCAGCAGGAGCAGGGAACTCATCCTGCCCTGTGCTCAGCACTGCTTAGACCACAGCTTGAGTGCTGTGTCCAGTTCTGGGCTCCTCAGTTTAAGAAGGACATTGAGAGACTTGAAAGTGTCCAGAGAAGGGCAATGAGGCTGGGGAGGGGTCTGGGGCACAGGGCTGGGGAGGGGTCTGGAGCACAAGGCTGGGGAGGGGTCTGGAGCACAGCCCTGTGAGCAGAGGCTGAGGGAGCTGGGGGTGTTCAGCCTGGAGAAGAGGAGGCTCAGGGCAGACCTCATTGCTCTCCACAACTCCCTGAGGGGAGGCTGTAGCCAGGTGGGGATTGGGCTCTGCTCCCAGGCAAGCAGTGGCAGAAGGAGAGGATTCTGTCTCAAGCTGTGCCAGGGGAAGTTTAGGCTGGAGGTGAGGAAAAGGTTCTTCCCAGAAAGAGGAATTGGCCATGGGATGAGCTGCCCAGGGAGGTGGTGGAGTCACCATCCCTGGAGGTGTCAAAAAAAAGCTTGGATGTGGCACTTGGAGCCAGGGGTTGGTTGTCAGGAGGTGTCAGGTGCTAGGTTGGACTTGATGACCTCTGAGGTCTTTTCCAACCTGGTGGATTCTGTGTGACAGCCAGGCCCACCAGCCTTGAGCAGGGCTGGCTGCAGAGCTGGAGGACCCTGGAGATGTGTTTGTGTCATCACTGAGAGGGAACCAGCACTGATTTCATAGAATGATAGAATCAGGCAGGGTTGGAAGGGAGCACAGGGATCAGCCAGTCCCAACCCCCCTGCCATGCCCAGGGACACCTCACACTGGATCAGGCTGCCCAGAGCCTCATCCAGCCTGGCTGCAAACACCTCCAGGGATGGAGCCTCAACCACCTCCCTGGACAACCCATTCCAGGCTCTCACCACCCTCATGGGGAAGAACTTCTTCCTCACATCCAGTCTGAATCTCCCCACTTCCAGCTTTATTCCCTTCCCCCCAGTCCTGTCACTCCCTGAGATCCTAAAAAGTCCCTCCCCAGCTTTCTTGGAGCCCCCTTCAGATCCTGGAAGGCCACCAGAAGGTCTCCTGGGAGCCTTCTCCTCTCCAGACTGCACAACCCCAACTCTCTCAGTCTGTCCTCACAGCAGAGCAGCTCCAGCCCTCTGCTCCTCCTCATGGCCCTTCTCTGGACACCTTCCAGCATGTCCATAGCCCTCTTGGAACAGAGGCTCCAGCCCTGGACACAGAGCTCCAGGAGTGGTCTCAGCAGAGTGGAGCAGAGGGGCAGAATCCCCTCCCTGCCCTGCTGGCCACACTTCTGCTGCTGCAGCCCAGGCTCTGCTTGGCTCTCTGGGCTGCAAGTGCTCACTGCTGGCTCCTGCTGAGCTTCTCCTCCCCCAGCACCTCCAAGTCCCTCTCCTCAGGGCTGCTCTCCAGCCAGTCCCTGCCCAGCCTGGATTTGTGCTTGGGATTTGCCAATTCCTTGGAAAGCTCCTCCACAAGCACAGAGCAGGGGAACACTGGAAGTGCTGCCAGAGGCCTCCTTCACCTCCACCACATGGGGCTGAAGTGAGGTTTAGTCACAAAGTAACTCTAAGCTGAACCCCAAATCTCTCCTGTGTGATACCAAAGGAGCCCTGGTGCTCTGGGGAGAGGATTCAGGCTACCCAGCACCCCTCCTGCCCCTTCATCTCCCCTGGAACCAGCCTGCAGAATTGCAGCACTGGAGGACCTCTTTTGGTCTTTCAAGAGACCAACACAGAAGCATAGAGGCTCCTCTCTATACTTCTAAGATCCTCCTCCCCTTATGTCCCAGCTCCAAGGGAAAACTCCCAGCAGGATCAGCATGGGAACAGGAGCAGTCTGCTTGCAAACCAGCCCAAAGTACCCCAAAATTAGAAAGCCCTCTGTGTTCCATGCCCTGGCTGGCCCCAAAGCTCCTCACAGTGGTGTTTCCACTCCTGCATCACCTAGAGCTGCCCACTTCTCATTTACCAACACACAGGGACACTCCTGTGGCCACTGCCAGTGAGCTTCTCACTCCCAGAAGGACACTGAGAGGCTGGAGCAGGGCCAGGGAAGGGCAAGAAAGCTGGGGAAGGGGCTGGAGAAGAGGGCTGGGGAGGAGCAGCTGAGGGTGTTGAGCCTGGAGAAGAGGAAGCTGAGGGAGACCTCACTGCTCTCTGCAAATCCCTGGAAGAAGGCTGGAGCCAGGTGGGGGTTGGGCTCTTCTCCCAAGGAACAAGAAAGAGGACTTCAAGTTTCCCCAGGGGAGGTTCAGGTTGGCCATGAGGAACAATTTCTTCCCCTTGAGGCTTGTCCAAGCCTGGCCCGGGCTGCTCAGGGCAGTGGTGGAGTCCCCATCCCTGGAGGGGCTTCAAAGCTGTGGTGCTGAGGGCCATGGCTTGGCCCTGGCCATGGGTGGTGCCCTGGCAGTGCTGGGGGAAGGCTTGGACTCCATGACTGGAAAGCTCTTTTCCAACTCAAACAATTCTGTGGTTCCAATTTCTCTTTCCAGCCCTGGGCAACACTTTGCTGGGGATACGTCAGAGGCAAAGCAGGAGAGCAAGGCCAGGCTTCAGCTGCTCAGGACTCAGAGGATTCACTATCAGGATGGACAAACATCACTGCTGGACACCAACTCCTCATGCTGGAGCGAGGCCAAATCCCTTCCTTACCAGCAGGGTTGCCACAGTCAAACCTCTTCGTTTGGAATGGGGCAGGAGGGACAAAAAGGGACATCCTGGGGGTGGTGAGCTGAGAGAATGTTTGGAGAAGGGCTTGGTCAGTGCAGGGAGCCACAGCCTGCAAGGGGCTGATGGATCCAAGGTCAACAAGGCTCAGCCCAATGTTCCTGCTCCAGAACAGGCCCAGGTTGGACCTGAGCCTCTCTCCCCGTGGTGCAGGAATGTGCAAGGTTTGGGGCTCCCTGCAGGCAGGTGAAAGGGAGGAGAGGCAGGAAAAGAGCAGACAGAGGTTGAGCCTGACCCCAGGTCACCTGGAAGGAGGAAACCAAAACACAGATTTCAGCAAGGCAAAGCCCTCAGGAACCTCCTTGCCAGGCTGCCCAACTTCACTCTCCACAGAAGGTTGGAAGGAGACATTCTCCACACCTTGCAGTTAAGCCAGGCTCCCCCAGCCCCCACCCAGAGCATGGCTCCTGAGTGAAGGGACTGTGCCCCTGGACTGGGCACTGGGGAGACCACACCTCAAATCCTGGGGTCAGTTTTGGGCCCCTGGCTCCAAGAGGGGCTGGGGCAGGTCCAGAGAAGGGAAACAAAGCTGGGGAAGGGTCTGGAGAGGAGCAGCTGAGGGAGCTGGGGGTGTTCAGCATGGAGAAGAGGAGGCTGAGGGAGACCTCATTGCTCTCTACAGCTCCCTGAGAGGAGGCTGGAGCCAGGTGGGGGCTGGACTCTTCTCCCAAGGAACAAGTGATAGAAGAGGGAATGGCCTCAAGTTGCCCCAGGAGAGGTTCAGGTTGGCCACGAGGAACAATTTCTTCCCCTTGAGGCTTGTCCAGGCCTGGCCCAGGGGCAGTCTCCATCCCTGGAGGGGTTTCTCAGCTGTGGTGCTGAGGGCCATGGCTTGGTGGTGCCCTGGGGCAGTGCTGGGTTAGGGCTTGGACTCCAGGGCTTTAAAGCTCTTTTCCCACCCAAACAACTCCATGATTCTGTGCTTCTGAGGCAGCTCCTCCTCTGCCAGGCACGAACGGGGTCCTGCCAGCCAACTGCAGGTCCGCAGGAGGCAGCCAAGGGGAAGCTGCAAGCACCCTGGAGGCCTGTGGGAGCCTCACCCGAATCACAATGCAGGCTGTTTGACAAGCTGGGACATCATGTCCTCAGCCACCTCAGCTCCTTGGCTGTCACCAACCCGAAGTAAACAGATTCTGCAGCAGCAATCAGCTCGTTACCAAGGCCACCCTATTGATCCCAAAGGGTCATTAAAATTCACAGCTCAAGCAGCCCAGCGCAGCAGGGCAACAGGAGCAGGGTTCAGAGAATGCTTTGGCTTGGAAGGGAACTTAGAGATCATCCAGTTCCAATCCCCCTGCCATGGGCAGGGACACCTCCCACCAGCCCAGCTTGCTCAAGGCCTCATCCAGCCTGGCCTGGAACACCTCCAGGGAGGGGACAAGCCACAGCCTCCCTGGGCAACCTGTGCCAGTCTCTCCCAGCAGCCTCCCAAAGGCATGGCCAGCCCCAGCTTCCCCTTTCTCCGAGGCAAGGAATCCAAGGGGCAAGAGCAGCTGCTCAGAAACCACCCCCCCAGTGGCAGCTTTCTCTTTGGAGCATCCACCAAGCTGCCCCAGAGTGCCCAGTCCCCATGCTGTGCCCTGCCAAGGGTTAACCACAGCAGGGGGGGAAGCATCCAGAATGATGCTTGGCCCAACTGCACAGACTCACAGATTGCACCAGGCTGGGAGAGACCCCCAAAAGTCATCCTGTCCAACCCCCCCTGCAGTCAGCAGGGACACCTCCAACTAGAGCAGGCTGCCCAGGGCCACAGCAAGTTTGACCTTCAGGGATGGAGCCTCCACCACCTCCCTCCCTGGGCAACCTGTTCCGGGGTCTCCCCAGCCTCACTGTGCAGAACTCCCTCCTGATGTCCAACCTAAATCTGCCCTGCTCCAGCTCCAAACCACTGCCCCTCGTCCTGTCACCGCAAGCCCTTGGAACAGCCTCTCCCTGCCCTTCCTGTAGGTCCCCTTTGGATACTGAAATGTGGTTCTCAGGTGAGAAAGGCACAGTGCAGCCCAGGTCCTGCTGCTGAAGGTGGTCGAGCACCCAGGGCTTTGCTCAGAGGCTCCAGTGGAGCCTGCTGAGATGGTTAACAAGATCCTCCCCTCCTCCTCAGTGCAACTCCCTGAGCCTCCTACAGCAACCCCCAGCCCCACATGGGTCCAAGCCCTGAGAAAAGGGCTGGGGGTCATGCTCTGCAGCAGGTCCTCTGCACCCCCAGGCCCTGGGACAGTCACCTCAAAGGTCACCAGCATCTGCTGAGCGAGGGTGAGTCAGAGTCCTCAGATAAGCAGGCCCTGATCAAAGGGCTCAGCAGGAAGCACAGCAAGCCCTCAGCAAACTCCTGATGATAAAAAGGCACAGCCAGGCACGAGCAAAATCCCTTCAGCTGAGTGCTGCTCCCAGCAGGAGAGTCCCACACCTCCCTCCAAGGAGCATCCCAGCCAAGGTCCTCACCTGCAAAGCACTGCGTGGATCCAAAAGGATCAACTCCAACCCAGCCAGGAAAAGCTGCCCTTCCAAGCAGCCCTCAGCAAGGGAGCACAGGCACAGGCTCCAACATCTACATCAGCTGGAAAAACTCTCCAGGTCCCAAAGAAAGTGTTGTGGTGGGCTGGTGATCATCTCATTTTGGGCAAGGCCTAAAGAAAACACAGAGCTGCTGCTGCCAGCAGCCTGCCCACGCTCCAGACCTGGCTGCTCACGTGGGAAGGAAGCTCCCACCGAGCACAGTGGGAATGGCAGGGGAAGCAGCACTGCTCAGATGGGTGCCCCAACAGCCACACCATCCAAGGAAGACAGGAGGTGCCTCTGAAGGCTGCAGAGAATGAGGATCCCACCCCTCTCCAGAAGGGTGCACCCAAGCCACCTGATGGGACTGCAGGAGGAAGACAACAGAGAAGCAAAAGCCACAGGGCAGGTCCTCCTGCAGATGGTTTGTGGCCCTCACACCCTCAAAATCTCCTCTCTTCCTGCTTGCCAGCTCCATAACTTCATTAAGCATCTTCTGGCCTTGCAGTAGGGCTGGCAGGGGGGGGTCCCCAGCACAAGACACGCCTGGGGGGGGGGTCCCCAGCACAAGCTCCACACCTGGGGGGGGGGGTCCCCCCAGCAAAAGCCACGCCTGGGGGGGGGGGGTCCCCAGCACAAGCCACACCTGGGGAGGGCAGTCCCCAGCAAAAGCCAGGCCTGGGGGGGGGGTCCCAGCACAAGCTCCACACCTGGGGGGGGGTCCCAGCACAAGCTCCACACCTGGGGGGGGGTCCCCAGCACAAGACACACCTGGGGGGGTCCCAGCACAAGCCCCACGCCTGGGGGGGGGTCCCCAGCACAAGCCCCACGCCTGGGGGGGGGTCCCCAGCACAAGCCCCACGCCTGGGGGGGGGGTCCCCAGCACAAGCCCCACACCTGGGGGGGGGTCCCCCCAGCAAAAGCCACACCTGGGGGGGGGGGTCCCCAGCACAAGCCACACCTGGGGAGGGCGGTCCCCAGCAAAAGCCACACCTGGGGGGGGGTCCCCAGCACAAGCTCCACACCTGGGGGGGGTCCCAGCACAAGACACACCTGGGGGGGGGGTCCCCAGCACAAGACACACCTGGGGGGGGGGGTCCCCAGCACAAGATACACTTGGGGGGTCCCAGCACAAGCCACACCTGGGGGGGGGTCCCCAGCACAAGCCTCCCCTTGGGACAGCAATGAGAGCCTCCACAAAGTGATGAGAAGGACCCAAGAGGAACTTAAACCAGAGACAATCACAATTCTGCCACTGCTCAGAGCCCCACCAGTGAGCTGCCTGCTCCCAGCACCCTGGACACCAGCTCCGTGGTTTCCTCTCCCCATGGGGCAGGATGTGACCAGCTCAGCCCTTGACTGCCTCACCCCAGCAATGTCTTCACTTACTGGGGTTTTCATGCACCCCCAAGGAAGACCAGACCCACTTCAAGGGGTCCACAGAGAGCAGGATTGAGGCCTTCAACTGCTCCAAGCCCAGTGAGAAGGAGAATGTGCAGTGAGAGGAGAGAGAGGAAGCAAAAGGAGCAGAGGATTTGGGCAGGGAAGCAAGAAGTGGAGCACTGCACAGTGTCTGCAGGAGAGGAGGTGGTGGCCACTGCCCTGCTCAAGGGCACAAAGGCAGAGGAGGATTTATGAGCAGCCAGGCAAAGGGATGAAATGAAAGGAAGAGGGAAAAGGAACAACTCCAGAGGCTCTGTCAGTACCAGAGCAGCCTCATCCCCCTGACAGACCAAAAGGGAAGATGGTTTATTGACACCCAGCCTGGCAGAGCTGCAGGGACCCAACAGGACTTCAGGAAAAAAAAAAACAAAAAACAAAAAAACAAACAAACAAACAAAAAAAAAAACTTCTTTTGAGGGTGCTGGAGGCATGGAGCAGGCTGCCCAGAGAGGTTGTGGAGTTCTCCTTCTCTGGAGAGCTTCCAGCCCACCCTGGCCATTATGATCCTGGGCAAGCTGCTGTGGGTGCCCTTGCTGGAGCAGGGGGGGGTTGGACTGGGTGAGCTCCAGAGGTCCTTTCCAACCCCCACCATGCTGGAGTTCTGTGGGACTAAGACATATGGCTCTGGGTTGGGACAGGGAAGCAGCAAACTGCAGCAAGCTCCAACCCCACTGGGGCAGCAGCTCTGCAGGCATCTGCCAAAAGCAGCAGCAATGAGGCCCTGGAGAAGGCCTCCAGCCCTCCCCAGGAGCCAGCAGCTCCCTAGGGGCTCTGTCCCCCCCCCTCCCCAGCCTTTCCCTGCCCCCACCTCCCACCACCCCCACACAGCCAGCACACAGCTCTGGCTCTCTCCCCCTGCAAAGCTGCAGTGCTGGGCATCAGCATTCCCCTGGCACAGCCTCAGCGGGGTCCCTGCGCTGCCAGCGCCTGCAGGGGCTCAGCACCAACCCCGACAGGCCAGCCACAGCCCTGGCAGCCTTTCTGGGGCACAGAGGTGCTGTGCAGCTCAGCTCCCCCCAAGCAGATCGGAGGCTTTAAGCCCACAGCAGGCTCCAGGCGTGCTGCATGAGTAAGCAGATCTGTCTGCAGCCTCTGTCTGCTGGCACTCAGGTGTGAAGGAGCCCCCCCAGTGTGGGGGGGAGTCAGGTGAAGTGACAGGCCAGGGGCAGCACTTGCCAACAACCCCCCCCCCCCCCCATGCTGCTTTGTGCCAGGTCCTTGCTGCCTGAGGGCACCCCCAGCTTTAAGACTGGCACAGATGTGGGCAGCGACTGCTGAGAAGGGCAGCAGGGTCTCCAGGAAGGCAGGGGGGCAGATGCCCAGACACAGCAGGGCTGGCACACAAGGATCTGGAAGAGCACAGCCTGCCCTTGAGCTCTGCCATCATCCCCACACCCAGAGCCACTTAGCACAAGCCTTGGGGTCTTTAAATCCCACCCCCAGCAAGCAACAGAGTGGAGCAGCAGAAGGCTCAGCACCACTCCCCTCTGCCCCTAACCCACCCCCAGCAAAGAGCTGCCTGGCTTGGGGCACAGCTGCTGGTAGTTCACTGACAACCCAACCTGCCCCAGACTGCAGGGAAAAAGGAGCCAGGCACCCCAGATCCTGGGGGAAAAATTGTCCCATTCCCACGGAAAGGCCTCAGCTCCATTCACCTCAATCACATCAGCTCCTGCTTAAATCCAGGAATCAGAGATTCACAGCCTGGGTTGGGTTGGAAGGGACCTCAAGGCTCAGCCAGTTCCAACCCTCTGCCATGGGCAGGGACACCTCCTACCAGCTCAGGATGCTCGAGGCCTCATCCAGCCTGGTCCTGAACACCTCCAGGGAGGGGACAGCCACAACCTCCCTG
This sequence comes from Indicator indicator, assembly GCF_027791375.1. Lineage (NCBI taxonomy): Eukaryota > Metazoa > Chordata > Aves > Piciformes > Indicatoridae > Indicator > Indicator indicator. The sequence goes on along the minus strand of NW_026539270.1, from coordinate 45,820 downwards.
GGCAACCTGTTCCAGTGTCTCCTCACCCTCACTGCCAAGAATTTCTTCCTCATCTCCACTCTCAATCTCCTCTCTTCCAGCTTCCACCCATCCCCTCTCCTCCTACCCCTACAAGCCCTTGTCAGAAGTCCCTCCCCACATTTAATCTCTTACCTCCTGCTGTTTCACTTTTTTTTTTTTTCCACCTCAAACAAGCCACTGACAAGAGAGGAAGCAAAGCTGTCAGCGAGCCCCCAGGCTGGCTGCTCCCAAAGGAGGACACCAACTCCTTCTCCCCCCTCTCCTGTGAGGCCAGTGTGCCTCCAGAGATGCCTCCCCAGGTCCAAGCTGGGCACAGGACGCTGGCAGGCTCCCACCAGCTCTTCCGCTGCACACTGGCACTTCCCCTGAGTGCCAGCACAAGTTGAGGCTCCTCTTTGAAAAGCTCTTCAGGGCAGGTCACACAGAGGAGATGAAGCTTGGCCACCTTCCCTCCCTCCCTCCCTCCCTTCCTCCTTCCCTCCCCATCTCCCTCATGCAAACTGCATCAACAATGGACAGCCTCGAGCTGTGCCAGGAGAAGTTCAGGTTGGAGATGAGGAAAAATTTCTTCCCAGCAAGGGTTGTCAGGCACTGGCCCAGGCTGCCCTGGGAGGTGGTGGAGTCCCCATCCCTGGAGGGGTTTTCAGAGCCACCTGGCTGTGGTGCTGAGGGATGTGGTTTAGTGGTGCTGGCTTAGCAGCAGTGGTGAGGTTGTGAGCTTCGGGTGAGCGTTGGACTTGGGGATCTCAAAGGTCTCTTCCAACCTCAGCATTTCTGATTCTGTGACAGACTTCAAGGAGCCTGGAAACCCAGGGAAGGAGCTGCTTCAGCAGCCGGCCAGGATCTCCCCTACCTCCAGGCTGGGAACTCATCTCTCCCAACCATCATCTCCCCTGACCTCTGGCCACGCTGAGAGCTCTGGTGGCAGCCAGCACAGAAGCTGCTTGGGCTCCCACTGAGGCAGAGAGTGGTTGTAATGGCTTCATTGCCATCCTGCTTCGAAGGCATCTGAGCCTGGGGTACCCAACAGCTCCTCTCAGCTCCCTTCCTCACCCTTTGCCCCTCTGCCAGCACCTGGGCCGTTACCAAGCACTGCCAGCAGGAAGCAGCCAGGCACGGGAGAGAGTGGCCCTGCAGCATTCTGGTCCTTGACCTCAGCCACGCTGAAGCCCAGGATGTCACTGCCTGCTGCTGTTCTCAGCCTCAGATGGCATGAGCAGCTCTGGGCACCTTCACAATCCTCCCTCAGCCAGCAAAGGCTGCAGCAGCTGCCCAGCCTGAGGGCAGCTCCCCAGGCTGCCTGTGCAGCAGGGAAGGGCAGGTGAGACAACATCCCAGCCCCAGGCACGAGGAAGCCTTGCCTCTGAGGACCACAGAAGGGCTTAGGTTGGAAAGGACCTCAGAAATCATCTGTTCCAACCCCCCTCAACGCCACTCAGCTGCTCAAGGTCTCATCCAGCCTGGCCTTGAACACCTCCAGGTGTTCACACATCCACAGCCTCCCTGGGCAGCCTGTGCCAGAGTCTCACCACCTTTGTACTGAAGAACTTCTTCCTCAGACCCAGGCCAACCCTGCTCTCCCTCAGCTTCAAATCAGTCCTCCTTGTCCTGGCCCTCAGGAAAAGTCCCTCTGCAGCCTTCCTGAAGGATCCCTTCAAGTACTGGGAGGCAGCTCCAAGGCCCCCCTGGAGTCTCCAGACTGAACACCCCCAGCTCCCTCAGCCTGTCCTCCATGGCAGAGGTGCTCTGGACCTTGGATCATCTTTATGGCCTCCTCTGGACTCACTCCAACACTTCCATGTCCCCTTTATGCTGGGGACACCAGAACTGGAGGCAGGATTGGAGGTGAGGTCTCAGCAGAGAGGCAGAATCCCCTCTCCTGCCCTGCTGCCCACACTCCTCTGCCTGCAGCCCAGCACCCAGCTGCCTGCTGAGCTCCATGAGGGCACTGCTGGCTCCTGGGGAGCTGCTCAGCACCCTGCACCCCCAAGGCTTCTTCTTCAGAGCTGTTCTCAACCCCCTCTGCACCCAGCCTGGATTTGTGCCTGGGGCTGGCCTGATGCAGATGCAGGATCGATTGCCCCCCTGCCCACACGCCACATTTGTCTTTATGATGCATATTTTGGCCCCAAAGGGCACTTCAGGATTAGCAGTTTGCTGTCCCCCCTCTGCCAGCTGTGGCCTCACACTGTTAGTTCCCCAGCTATGAGGATGGTAACAGAAAGGTAAAAACAATCATCAAGACTGAGCTGGAAGAGGCAGGTCCCAGCTCCACATTCCTCTGCTCCTTCCTCCAGGCTATGTCCACAGCCCGGATAAACAGGGTCAGGGCACAGGGAGAGCCCCCAGCCCCCTAAGCAAGGAAGGATGCCTCAAACACTCCTGACTGGCAGCAGCCCCCCCATGAGGGTCAGACACTCCCCTAATCCCACCCCGGGCAGGGAGCAGAGATGTTCCTCCAGAGAACAGGAGAATGTCCTCATCCAGCGCCCTGCCCTGCCTGGGCTCCCAGCACGGAGGCAGCCCCGAGGGGAACGAAATGTTCAGCACAGCAGGGGGGACCTGCGGCGGCAGCTGCACCGATCCGGGTGAGCTGGGAGCACAAACCCAGCCCCCCCTGCTGCCAGGACCCCCAGCACAAACCCCCCGGGCTGCCAGGACCCCCAGCACAAACCCCCCGGGCTGCCAGGACCCCCAGCACAAACCCCCCGGGCTGCCAGGACCCCCAGCACAAACCCCCCGGGCTGCCAGGACCCCCAGCACAAATCCCCCCTGCTGCCAGGACCCCCAGCACAAACCCACCCCCTCCTGCCAGGACCCCCAGCACAAGTCCCCCTGCTGCCAGGACCCCCAGCACAAATCCCCCTGCTGCCAGGACCCCCAGCACAAACCCATCCCCTCCTGCCAGGACCCCCAGCACAAATCCCCCTGCTGCCAGGACCCCCAGCACAAATCCCCCCTGCTGCCAGGACCCCCAACACAAATCCCCCTGCTGCCAGGACCCCCAGCACAAACCCCCATGCTGCCAGGACCCCCAACACAAACCCACCCTGCTGCCAGGACCCCCAGCACAAACCCCCCTGCTGCCAGGACCCCCAGCACAAACCCCCCCTGCTGCCAAGACCCCCAACACAAACCCACCCTGCTGCCAGGACCCCCAACACAAACCCCCCCTGCTGCCAGGACCCCCAGCACAAACCCACCCCTCACTGCCAGGAGCTGGACCTCAGCAGCACATTTCCAAGCCCAGCAGGCCCAGGCCAAGCCAGGAGCTCAGGACTCCATGCCCTCACCCATGCCAAAGCCAGGTGCCCGGGTCAGTGGAGGTCCTGTGCCCTGTCCCGGTGGCATGGCCAGGGCTTGCCCACCCGGGACCCATCCATAGCCATAAGAGCTATGCAGGCAGGGCCTGCACCAGAGGGAGCAGCAGCACCAGGGGACCTCAGACTCTCAAGGATGAAAGGGTAAAGAGGTGACTCAGGAGAAGAGCTCAGATGCCGGGGGCTGCTCTGGCAGCTTCACCCCCAAGTCCAAACACGCTCCCACACACATCTCCAACAGCCCCCTCGCCCCAAAACGAGACTCAGCATCCCAAAATTCCTTCTGCTGCCCTTCGGAGTGACCTGCAGCAAGATCCGTGGGTGCCTGCCGCCAGCTCATCCTTTTCCATTGGCGTCCCTCCTGCGTCCCCCTGCAGTGTGCTGCCACCTCCCCACACAGAGCACCCACCAGGGCGCCCTGCCTCGCTCCCCTGACCTCACCTCCTCCGGGGCCACCCTGTCCCCCAAGCACCCCTGTGCCCACTGCCAAGCCTCCCTCTGCTCTGCTTCCCACCCAGCGCTGGGGCAGCTCGCCCTGACCCTGGCAGCAGCCTCCCTTCACTCGCAGGCGGGCCAGGGCCGTATCCCCGTACAGACCGCTCCCTCCTCGCTCCCCAATCCCTCCCCATTCCACCCCAAACCGGGCCAGCATCACCCGTCGGGCACCTCCGGCCCTGTCTGCAACCAGCCGCTTGCAAACCCCGGGCCAGCCTTCTACCCTGCCCGGTACTGAACCCCTCCAAGCCCAGAACGGATTTCCCTCTCCCCGGCTGAATGGGAACGGCGCCCCCCGTTCCCAGTCCCCCCCAGCTGGACCAGTTCCGGCTTTCCCAGCATCCCACCCGTGGCGCTGCTCTTCCCGGAGCCGGGCCAGCCCTCGCTTCCCGAACCGGGGGCTGCACCTCCCGAACCGAGCCACCCCCCCACACTCTTTCCCGAACCGGAGGCTGCACCTCCCGAACCGAGCCGGCCGCCGTCGGCACCGGTACCTTCTTGGGGGCCTTGGTGACAGTGGCCATGAAGGAATATTTCTCAGCGTCCTCCACCTCCTTGGCCTGCTTCACCTCCTCGCCGCCGGCGGGCTCCGGTACCGACATCCTGAAGAGGTGGCGGCGGCGGTGGTGGTGGTGGTGGTGGCGGCGGAGCGGGCCGCAGCCGCCCGCAGTACCGGATGAGACGGAGCACGGTGGACAATCAGGAGCGCTCCGGTTTGGCTGGGCTTAGCCCTGTCGGTCTCGGCTAGGCCCCGCCGGTGGCACGACGAAGACTCCGATGCCGCCGGCTCGCAGCGTCCTGCGGCGGGGACTGCGGCCGCCGCGCGGGGCGCCAGGGGGGCGGGGCTCCCGTGACGCCAGCGCGTACTGACGTCAGCACGCACCCGCCGGGCAAGTGAGGCTGTGAGGCGGTGCCGGGAGGGAGGGGAGAGGAGATGTGGCGCCCCCTGGCGGGGGCGGGCGAGGTTTGAAGGCGCTGGGTAGGGAGCGGAGCCTGAGGGGCAGGAGGCGGAGTCTAGAGGACAGGGGCGGGGCCGCGCCTGTGACGTCGTCACGGGATAAATCCCGTTAAACCGCGGGATAAAGGGAAGGGATGGGGATAAAGGGAAGGGATGGGGATAAAGGGAAGGCAGGGCAAATGTGGGTAATTAGGGGAAATTAATTAAATCCGGGAAGAGAAATCAGAATAAATCATGTGGGGGGAAAAAAAAAATTAAATCAATCAGGAGGGAAAAGTAATAAAAATTCCAGAAAATGGAGAAATTCCGGGAAAAGTCAAGGGATGCGGGATGGGATGGCGGCGGGAGCTGCATGTGGCCGGGGACACTGGGGAGTGGGGACACAATGGGGAGTGAATGGGGACACGGGGGGAGTGGGAGCACGGCAGAAGGGCAAGCAGGTGGGGCCTGATCCTGTCCTGCTCTCGGCTCTGAGCCCAGACAGGCAGAGGTAGAGGGGACCCAGGGACATCGGGGGCTAGGGGTAGCTCAGTCCCGAGTGGGTTCTCGGCCCCTGGTGGGGGCACAGCCCCTGGATGGGTGCTCAGCTTTGGACTGGTGCATCGTCCCATGTGGGTGTATAACCCTGATGGGTGCCCAGCCTTGGTAGGTGCCCCCCCCAGTGGTGAAGCACTCCCCAGCTGAGCGGGGCTCCGAGGTTCCCAGGAATCTCCCAGCCCGGCAGGGGGTGCTGAGCCCTGTTTGGGGGTGCCTGGTCTGGGCAAGTCTGCCTTCCTCTCTTCCTCCTCACCCTGACTCCCTCACTGGGGTCCCCCACCCTGGGCTCCACCCTTCATTTCAGGCAGGGACACCCACACCCTGCCCACAGGGTCAGGGGTGCTGAGGGGCCAAATCCTTCAGCGTGGAAGGGCTCAGGGCTGAGCACCCACCCAGGGCCTTTGAAAGCTCCCCCAACCCTCTGTCAGGGTGCAAGGAGGGTGGTCTGAGGGTGCAGGTGTGGGCAGGGTGCTGCTCCCGATGGGTGTCTGTCTGTCGTGCTGGGCAACACCCTATCCACCCTGCCTGGGCATCACCCCCAGGTCTGGAGGGTCCCCATGGGGACTCTGGGGTTAGATTTGTGCCTCTGTCCCAGAACAGGCAGGAAGCTCTGCCCGTGGGGCACCCTGACCCTGTCCCCAAACCCCCTAGGGGCAATCAGGGTGGGGGGTCCCAGCCCCAGTCAGGCATGCCCTTAAAATACCAGCTGGGAAAACATCAGCGTTTGGCTTAAAACCCCGAGGGGCGGGTGTGGGGGGGAGCTGCAGATAACAGTTTTTAACCAAAATCGCTGCGTCTGACCACAAAACGGCCTCTGGCCACCGAAATTCTCCAGCGGCTCCTGGGCCAAAACCCCATCCCGGACCCTCTGTGCCCCGGGAACCGCGGCCCCGGGGCCCTTTCCGGGCGGCGCTGCCCCGTCAGCAGCTCTGCGGTGCCCGCGGTGGCACCGGGGGAGGTTTCCCAGGCTGGGCAGAGGACTCTTGGGGCATTTGGGGGGAAAGAAGGGGGGGGAATGGGGCAATTTGGGGGGGATTTGGGCATTTTTGGAGAGGGGGTTGGGGTGCTTGGTGCTTAGGGAGGATCTCAGAGCAATGGGGGAGGTTTCCCAGGCTGGGCAGAGGACTCTTGGGGTATTTGGGGGCCAAGGATTAGGGCATTTGGGGGGGCACTGGGGCACTTGGTGAGGTCACAGGGTGCTTAGGGGGGATCGAAGAGCAATGGGGTCAGCCTGGGAGATTCTACCTTCCCTCCCCTCACACACACCCCGCCCCCAGATGCCACAAGCACCTCCTGGCTTCAGTGCTGAGGTGCTGTGTCACCCTGTGCCACTTCATGCCCATCCCAGAAGGTCCAGCAGCCACTCACTGACACCTTCCCCTCCCCCCAGCCACCTTTTCCCCAAAATTACCTTTTTTCACCCCATCGAGGCAGCTATTGAGGACCCAAACACCCATTTTGCACCCCAGGAGGGCCCCCCGGGTGCCATCGCCCTCCTTGCCCATTCGGTCCTGGGGTGGGGGGGGAATTTCTTTTCCACCCTTCCCTAGAAGAGTGGAGGGAGAGGGATGTGGCTCTGTGTGTGCCCCAGCTAAGGAATCCCTGACGTGGGAGGCTGAGAGCAGGTTTTGCCCCCCTTAAATTCTTGGGGGGAGGTTGGGGAGGGGGTGTTGGGGGCTGCTCAGGGCAGAAAGTCAGCTCTCTGCTCGCAGATGGGTCAGTAACAGAGTGGGGAAGGGGCCATCTTTTGGGGACATTGGAAGCAGAGGGATTCCCCTGGCCTGAACCCCAGGGCAGGGAAAGAGGGTTTTTTTCCCTTTTCTTCCCCCCCAGCATTTCCCATCTGCCCCTCACAGTTTTGGGCTGCTCCAAGCAGCCCGAGGGGGTCAGGGCTGAGGATTTGTGAGGTGTAAATTCAGAGGGGGCAGGTAGGGATGCTCCTCACATCCAGGGACTCTCTCCTCTGAGCTCTACCAAAGCACCAAGCTGCAATCACAGCGCTGCCATCGTTCAGCTCCAGGGTGAACGCCCCCAGCTCTGCAGCCACCTTCTACCTGGAGCTGCTGGCAGGCCAGGGGCTCGCTGCCCCCCACAGGACCCCCCAAGCCTGGGCACTCTGCCCACTCGTAAGAGCAGCTTCTGACCTCAGATACCCTCCCCCCCCCCCAAATCCAACCATAATGATTGTGGCCTGGATCCAGTGGGATATATATAGGTCCCACTTCCCTGGGAAGGGGATGTGGACCTGGGAAACCCCCGGCTGCTGCTGGGGAGAGAGGAAGGGCTGGGCTGAGTCAGCTCCCCTCTAGGAATCCTGTTTGTCAGCAAAGGCAGCACCAGGCTCAGCCCCGACACCCGCAAAAGGCTCCCGGGTCCCATCCTGCCCTTCCCATCCTTGCTGGGTGAGACACGGGGGGAGGGCTCAACCCTGCACCCCAACACCAACCCCCACCATGAGCACGCTGGTGGGGGGCTCAGGATGGTGTCAAAGCCACCTCATGCCCCTCTGGGGATGCTGAATTGGTGCAAGAGGAGTGGGATTCAGGGCTCCCCTTCTTCCTGAAAGAGCTGGGGGGTGACGGAGAGGGAGGGACAGACGGAAATGCCTCCTGGAGCTGCCTGTGCGGTGAAGTGCTCGCAGGAAGCTGTGCCGAGAGCAGCCTCAAGTGTGTTTGCTTCACGCAGCTGCTTCCCAGCCTCTCCGCAATGATTTCGGGGGGAAACTCGCTGCCAGGAAAGGGGATCCCGCTCCCGGCGTCCCCGGTGACCCCAGTGCCGGTGATACCGGAGGGATATGGGAGGGCTGGGGGCAGAGAGGCCAAACCCATCCCTCTGCCCTCCTGCCGGTGGCCGTGAACTGTGTCTGTATCAACAGGAAAGATGGAGCAGGGCAGCACGGCCGGGCTGGAGCCTGACCCCAAGCCCTCTGCATCCAGCTTCCCTCTGCATCCAGCTTCCCTTTGCATCCAGCTTCCCTCTGCATCCAACTTTCCTCTGCATCCAGCCTCCCTCTCCTCCCAGCCTCCCTCTGCATCCAGGTTCCCTCTGCACCCAACTTTCCTCTGCATCCAGCCTTCCCACCACTATCCAGCCTTCCCACCACCATCCAGCCTTCCCACCACCATCCAGCCTCCCTCTGCACCCAGCCTCCTTCTTCATCCAGCTTCCCTCTGCACCCAGTCTCCCTTTGCATCCAGCCTGCCTCTGCATCCAGCCTCCCTCTTCATCCAGCTTCCCTCTGCATCCAATCTCCCTCTGCACCCAACTTTCCTCTCCATCCAGCCTCCCTCTGCATCCAGCCTCCCTCTTCGTCCAGCTTCCCTCTGCACCCAACCTCCCTCTGCATCCAACCTCCCTCTGCACCCAACTTTCCTCTCCACCCAACTTTCCTCTCCTTGCAGCTTCCCTCTGCATCCAACCTCCCTCTGCATCCAGCCTCCCTCTGCACCCAACTTTCATCTCCATCCAGTCTTCCCACCACCATCCAGCCTCTTTTTGCATCCAGCTTCCCTCTGCACCCAACTTCCCACCACCTCCAGCCTTCCCTCCATCCCACAGGCTGACAAGCAGGAGCTCCAGCAGCTTTCCCTAAGTCCCACTCCTCCACTCGAAGCAGACCCCAGAGCTGCTCCATCAGCTCCTGGGGACTCCTGCATTGCAGGACCCCAGAGCCACCCCAGTGCAAGGTGCAGGCAGGAGGAGACACAGCTCAGGAGCCAGATCTGGGGAGGAGGGGGCTCCATCCCTCCTCTTCCTACCTGACCTAAAGCAGAGGTGCAGCTACAGCAGGAGCCCCTTGTCCCCTCTACAGCTACTCTGCATGGATCCTCTCTCTGTCCCCTCACCCTTGCCTGTCCCTTCACTCCCCCAAATCCAGGATCCCAGAGATGAAACATGGCAGGGGGGAGGTGGGGTGGGGGAGGAGATGCCAGGCTGTATCTCCCCCATCCCCCACCTCCCTGCCCCCCAATCTCACACTCCTCTCCACGTCTTTCTTTATTAATAATATTAAATATACAAGCTGGCTGCTATTATTTTCTTTAAATAGACTTCTTTAAATGACTTTGTATAAAATATTTCAACATTTCATTGTATAAAAAAACCAAACAAAAAAAAAAAAAAAAACCCCACACACAAACCCTAAAACGAGGCAAAGTAAACCTGACACAGCTTAAAGGCAAGTTTTCATCCTCCCCCTTCCCTCCCCCCAACACACACACTCCCCTCCTCACCACCTCCATCTCCCTCAGCCTCTCCTCCACGGTGCAAATCGCTGGCGAGGTTGAGCCCCAGCCCCAGGGCTTTTCCTCCTGATTTACTCTTCCTGGAGCTCCCCTTCCTTCCCCCACCCCCCTACCCCCTCCCCATTTTGGGCAGTCATAAATACACATCTAAACTTCCCCCCCCTACCCCAGTTAAGAGCAATGCTTTCCCTAAACCATCTTTTTTTTTTTTTTCTTCCAGCATATAAAAATAACACTTCAGAACCCGAGAGCAGCGCAGACCACACTTCACATTCAGGGCAGGAGGGATGCTGTTGAGGGGGGGGGAGAAGGATAAGCCCCCCAAAGCTCAGGGTTTGGGGTATCTCCAGGCTTGGAGGACATCCCAAACCAGGTTTGGGGGACATCCCGAACCAGGCTTTTGGGACATCCCAAACTAGGCTTTTCCCAAAGTCAGGAAGGGGGTTGAGCTAAGAAAAAAAGCTTCCCCCCAAGGGAGCCAGCTGGGGTATCTCCATCCCTTACCCTCCATCCCCCCCCAGGTGGGTTTGGTCCTTCCCCCCCAGCCCTGTTTCCCTTCTGGAAGGCGCAGTCCCAGAGGAGGTCCAGTCGCAGGTGAGCCCAGCTCCCAGCGACAACCCTGAGGGGGCAGGACAGGGACACCCCCTACTGGAAAAATACTTGGATGGGACTAAAAAAAAAAAAAAAAAAAAAAAACTTTCATCAGCTATAATAAAAAATAAAGCCCTAAGGGCACGACGTGAGCCGAGGCCAGCTCGGTCACGGGACCAGAGCCAGATCTCCGGTGGCAGGAGGATGGGGACCAGGACGGTGCCAAGCATCACCCCCAAGCCCGTCCCTGTGTGGGGACACAGGCACTGGTGGGCTTTAAATATTCACAGTGTGAGGCTTTACGTGGGGAGTCAGGGCTGGGGACATGCAGTCCAGGGGAGTCTCTGTGCCTGAACCCCACATTTTCCCCACCAGCATCCAAGATGCTCCAGCTGAAGCCTTGGAAAAGGCAGAGTGAAGCGAGGGGGATGCTGGGTGCTGCTCCAGACCCCACTGGGCTGGGCTCGGCGAAGAGCCAGAGGGATTCAGGGAGCAGATTCAGGGAACTGGTCCCCTCCATCTTCAGCCAGCACTGGGCTGTGTCCCAGAGGGCTTCAGCATCCCACGTCCAGCCCCTCCATTGTCCTGCTCAGCACCAGCGTTGCCGCATCAGTGACAATCCGACGTCTTCCAGCCCTTTGCCTGCCGGGGATCCCCCTCAGGGGGCATCCCCCCATCCTTTCGTCCCTGCCAGGGTGGGGTCATTGCAGTCTCTGGCCGTTGGCGTGGGGCAAGGGAAGAGGGGGGGAGGGCCAGCGGCACGGCAGCACCCGGCCCGTGCCCAGCCTCCTCTGCACGGCGAGGAGCATCCGATCCTCCCCCACCCCGAAGCAGCTTCACATCCCACCTCGGGCCCTGGGAAAAGGAGAAGAAGGATGAGCAGGAGCTGAGGTTCTGCCAGGGAGGGCGGGAAGGGGAAAAAAAAAAAAAAAGGCATGGAAACCACAGGAAAAAACACTCCATCCATTGGGAAAGTGCCGGTAATGGATTAATGGGCTGCAAAACCACACGCTGGCAGCGCTGGGGAGCAGACCTGCTCCTCTCTCTTTCTCTTTCTCTCTTCCCACCCCCATCCAGCAGCCAAATTTCCCTGCCCCTGGTTGAGGTCTGTGATGCTGGGACAGTCCAAGGACTCAACGCTGTCCCCGCTGGCTTGGACCAGAGCCCTGCGAGGTCTCATCCGGTCCCTGCTCACCTCAGAGGTCCTGAGTCTCCAGCTCTGGACATCCCCTCGCTCCCTGCAGCGCCCTGCAAGGAAAAGGCAGGGAAGGGTGTTTAGGGCAGGGTCACTCAAGGTGGGAGTCTCCAAAGCCACCCCCCAAAGCTGGATGGTGTCACACCCACCTCCTCTCTGGCTCCTCAGGGTCACAGCCTCCATCTTCCCGTGACCGGTCCAGGACCTGCGTGGAAGCAGAGGGGACAGAGAGATGAGCTCTGGGGAAGCAGAGAGGGCTGCAGAGGGGGAGGAATCTCCCGGATAACATCCTCCCACCCCACTCATCACCACCACTTGGTCCCCCCCCATCTCAAAATGATGGAGAAAGTGGGGCTCAACCCACACAGACCAAGACACAAGTGGGGAAACTGAGGCAGAAAAGATGTGTGTGGCCAGGGAGGAGGAAGAGGGGCTGCGGGGAGGGGGGAGGGGGGGCGCAGTCCTCACCCTGGATTTATACTTGTAGAAGAGCAGCCCTCCCACGGCCAGCAAGACGGCAACCACGCTGGCCACCGGGATGTATATGAGGGGCTTCCAGTGGCCCTCGCTGGCAGGCGGCTCCTTCCTGCGCTGCTCTGCGCTCAGAACAAAGCCAGAGTCAAAGCTGGGGCCGGCTCCGCCGTCCTCGGGCTCCCGCAGCCGGCTCAGCCCCCAGCCTCGCCCCCTCGCCCCGGCGCCTCCCGGAGCTCGGCCCCCTATGGCCGGAGCCATCCTGGAGAAGCGAAGCTGCGTGACAGGCTCAGCTGCCGCGGCAGGACGGATCCTGGCTCTGCCACCCGCCGAGCTGGAGCTGGGGGATGCCTCTGGCGTGGTGGTCCCGAGCCCGCCGGCATGTTCCGGGAGGATGGAGACTCCCTGCTCCTGGGCTGGATCCGGCAGGGGCTGGCCAGCTGCTGCTTCAGAGCCTCCATCCACCAGCTGTCCGTCCCCACGCAGGATGGGGACATCCACTGCTGCCAGGCTCAGGGTCCCAGCTGGATCCAGGAGGGTTTTGGTGCTGTCGGCTGGAGCTGTCTGCTGCATGCCAGAGGATGGCACTGGCACCGTGTCCCCTACTCCGGCACCCAGGACCTCGTCGGTCCCTGAGCCGCCGTCCGTGCTACTGGGGGGCTGAGACGGAGCATCTAAGTCAGCGAGGGTGGCATGGAGAAGGTTGTAAGGGGGCCGGGTGCTAGCGGGTGCCACCTCCCTGCTGGCATGGGTGGCAGCGGAGAGAGAGGGCTGGGTGGCAGGAGGGAGGGCAGGGGACAGGCAATTGCAGTCAGGATCAGTCCCCACACCTGAAAGAAGCAGAGAGAAGAGATGGCCGTGGGCTCACCAGCCTCCAGAAGGGGCAGAGCCAGCAGATCTGAGGTGGGGTGGGGGGGGGTAACATCCCCCTACCCTCCCTATGACCCTGGGCAAGTGGGGGTCAAACAGTGCCCCCCACCCAAAAAAAAAAAATAGGAAGAGTGAAGGTCAGGCAGGGAGCAGGCAGGGAGCAGGCAGGGAGCAGGCAGGGAGGGAGGGACAGATGTGGCAGCACAAAGGTGACAAGCAGCGGGTGGGGTGATGCTAACCCGAGTCACCGGGTCCCCTGAGCTGATGGCAGAGGGTTATCCACGATTGGCAGGAGCTGGACAGCCAGGTTTAAGGTCCCCCCGTGGCACAGAGACGGGGCACAGCTGGCACACACAGCAAGGCATCCTCTCGGCGGGCATGCAAACGCAAGCACGGGCACTGGCAGCAGCACGGACGGCAACACAAGGCTCCTCCAGCCTGGCAGGCAGGGCTCTCCCCGGTGGCTTGGTCAGGGGAAACTGAGGCACGGGACAGCTGAAGTGACAGGGCCGAGGTCATGCAGCCTGTTGGTGGCAGGGAGGTGCCAGCGCCTCTGTTTCTCTGTGCTAGGCTCAAGCCAGGCGCTGGGGCTTTGGGATGGAGCCGAGCGCGGTGCCTCCAGCCCGGTGACAGAGATGCCTCCTCATTCCACTCTGCATCTCTCTGGCCTTCCTTCCAGCAGGTTTCGGCCCAGATCCCACCTCCAGGGGCTGGCCAGTCCCTTCTCCCAACCCTGGCTCTCTCTCCAGACCAGCCGAGCGACACAGACAGGGACCAGACACTTGCCGTGCCCACGGTGCCCGCGTGTGCCCCTGGGCGGGGACACGCGGCTCTCAAGCTGCCCCATGCAGGTGAGCTCAAGCCCCCCACTGCCTCCCAACCTGGCAGGGGTTTGCCAGGCAGAAGCAAAGCTTTGACATCTCACCTGGTGGGGATCCAGACTTCCTGGGTCCCAAGCAGGTGCTGAGGTAGACCTGGCTGCAGTCCTTCTCGAAGGTCTCTTGGTTCTGCAGCAGATGGTTGATGTCTTGGAAGAATTCCTTCACCAGCAGCAGCATCTCATAGGGGGAGGTGGTGAACTCCTCGAAGCACATCTGGGACAGCTGGAGGAAGAGGCAAGCTCAGCATCAGGACCACTCATCCCAGCATCATCACCACCACCACCAGGTTCCACGCTGCACTCAAAGCAAGGTTTGATCCCCACCCTATGTCCATACACACCTGAGCCCTTCACCCACACCCACCCTAGGATTCTCCAGACCTTCTGTTTCACCCAGGGATGAAGACTGGCACCCACACCTTGGGCAGACCTGGCACCCCAGAAGGTGGAAGCCACCGTACCTCCCTCTCCTCATCATCCTCCTCCCTGATGCAGGGGTCGACGTTCTCGTCGATGCGGTTGTACATCCTGCGCACTGCCTGCATCCTCTTGGCGTTGGAGGAGTTCTCCTTGAACTCTGTTCGCTCCAGGATCTTGCCCAGCAGAGGGAAGGCAGCTTTCACGTAGCAAACGGAGTCATTCTGCAGCAATCATGGAATCACAGAACTGTCAGGGTTGGAAGGGACCTCAAGGCTCAGCCAGTTCCAACCCCCCTGCCATGGGCAGGGACACCTCACACCACAGCAGGTTGCTCACAGCCACCTCCAGCCTGGCTGCAAACACCTCCAGGGATGAGGCTTCCACCACCCCCCTGGACAACTTGTGCCAGTCTCTCACCACCCTCATGGGGAAGAATTTCTTCCTAACATCCAATATGAATCTCCCCACTTCTAGTTTTCCTCCATTCCCCACAGTCCTATCACTCCCTGACATCATAAAAAGTCCCTCCCCAGCTTTCTTGGAGCCCCCTGCAGATATTGGAAGGCCACAAGAAGGTCTCCTGGGAGCCTTCTCTTCTCCAGACTGCACAACCCCAACTCTCTCAGTCTCTCCTCATAGGAGAGGTGCTCCAGACCTCAGCTCATCCTCATGGCCCTTCTCTGGACACCTTCCAACACCTCCAGATCCTTCTTGTAACAGGGGCTCCAGAACTGGCCACAGAGCTCCAGGTGTGGTCTCAGCAGAGCGGAGTAGAGGGGCAGAATCACCCTCCTCGCCCTGCTGGCTATGCTTCTCTCGATTCAGCCCAGGAATCAACCCTCCCCAAAACACCAGCCAGGCTGGAGACTGAATGGGCAGAGGCTGCAGCACCCATCCCACCCTACCTGAGGGGGAAACTGAGGCATGGAGCAACGAAATGCCTTTGTGTGGTCCCACAGGTTGCCCAAGCTGGGATTTGGCAGCTGCTCAGGCAGGATGAGTCCTTCCTGGGCTGCCTCCCATAAAGGGGACTAGAAGAGGGGAGACTGTGGGCCTGGGAAGCCCCACAATGCACCAGCCAGCCCTGGTCCCCATCTGTCCCCTGGTACCCAGGGAGGAGCTACTCACCAACTGTGTCTTATTGATGAACTTGAAGGAGACCCTGCCTGGGTGCTGCATTTGAGTGTCAGCCTGGAAGGAGAAAGCAGGATGTGAGCCCAGGGGGATGGATGACAGCAGGAAGAGGCAATGGAGACAAAATGGGCACCCCAAGGACATAAAGCCCCCCAAATCCACAGAGCTGGGGTTCTTCTCCCACTCCTGCTTCACCTCACTCCATCCTCCTCCCCACACTGCTGCTTCCCAGAGGTCAAATCTCTCCAGCATCCCATCAGGATGGTGCTCCCTGTACCATCAGGATGCCTGCTCCTCCCTTGCCTACTCCCACCCCACCTCCCTTCCTCTTCTTCCTCCCAACAGCACAGCAGAGCCCAGCTCTGCTCCATTCTCCCAGGCTCTCCCCCACACCACAAAAGAGCATCCTGCCATGGGGGAGGTGACGGTGACACCGAGGTCACATAACCCTCCAGGCCATCACAAAACACCAGGGTCCCACACACCAGGACCCCTTCTTTTTTTTTTTTTTTTTTTTTTTTTTTTTGGGGGGGGAGCGGGAAGGAGGGTGAAAAGCAACCCCAAACAAGCCTACCTCACCTCCGGGCCGGCATCCCAGGCTGGGAGGGGTGAGGACTGCCAGAATTGCCGGCCGGCAATTCTGGCAGTCCTCACCCCTCCCAGCCTGGGATGCCGGCCCGGAAACAATTGCTCCATTATCCCACAGGAGCTGCAGCAAGGGCTGGCTCCTCCGCCAGCGAGAAGAGGAGAGGGCTTGCAATCCCCTGGCTGGAAAACCACAACTCCCATTCAAACCTGCACCGTCCCCTTTTTTCCTCCCCCTCCCGACCACGCAGCCCTCTTTTAATCCTCAGGGGAGGTGCAAAGCAAAAAAAAGAAAAAAAAAAGAAAAAAAAAAAAAAAAAGAAAAAGCTCCTCCAGGGATGTGGGGACAGCTCGGGGGGTAGAGGAAGCTGAGCTTGCAAAGGTGATATCTGCCAGCTCCTGGCACTGCAGCTCGGTGTTTAAAAGAGGAAGAGGTAAAAAGCAAGCCCGGATGCGGCGGTTAGAGGCTCGGTTGGAGGCTGGAGCTTCGGCGCCGAGCAAAGGAGGATTCGAAGGCACCGCTCTGGGCCCTCGCCCCCCGTCGGCTGCAAAGAGCAGAATTTAATCTGCGACAACCCTGCAAATCCCTGCGTGCCCCCGATTCCCGCTTCTTCCCTGGACATCCGCGTGATTCCCGGCTCGGAGGTGAGCCAAGGGCCGGAGCGAGATGCAGCTGCCCCAGCGGCGGCCAAGATGGGACCGGGAGGAGCTGCCCCACCGCGGGGTGCATGCAAGCACCCAGAGCTGCCCACGGCTCATGCGGGGATGGAGACATCCATGTCCCCAGCCCGGCTGGCTCCATCACCCAGCTAGCCTGGCCGCTGGCCCCCCTCGCTGCCTGCCACCCACCCACAGCCCCGTTGCCAGCCCAGCTTCCAGGCAAGCAGCTGGACTCAGGAATGCAGCCGGATTCCTCCGCTTAACCCCTGCGCAGCCGCCCGACAAACACCACGGCCCTCCCCTGCGCCGCTTCCCCAATCGCCCCTACGCCCACCCAGCCCCACTCGTGTCCCCTGCCCAGCCACGCTCCTCTCACCTTCCGCTTCCCCCTCTTCTTCCATCCCTCCCCACTGATGCTTTTCCACAGCTACCAGTGATGAAGGCACAGAAGCACATTGTCACCTCCCCGGCCCCGGTGCCCACTTGTCCCTCATGCCCATGGATGCTCAGCTGCTGGGTACCATCACTTATCAGCTGATTTCCTTCTTCCCAGCCCTAAATACTGCGTTGATTTATGCTTGTCCCAGCCTTGAACGAGGCCCCATCCCACAGCACAGCCCGGGGAGGGCACTCACCAGCTCCTCCAGCTCGGCCAGGTGCTTCTCCGTGATGATCTGCTGGCAGTAGCTGTTCTGCTCCGTCTCATGGATGCTGCAGACCAGGAGGAGGATGAGGGATGACAGCAGAGTGCAGCGGAGCAGGGACACCTGGGCATGGCAGAGCAAAGGCTTGGAGCAGAGCTAACCCTCCCCACTCTGAGCCCACTGCCCTTTCCCACCACTCCCCAGAGCAGCCACTGTTGTGGTGGACAGGGCTTGACCCTGGCCTGGTGGGATAACCCCACTGCCACACTCCAATCCCGGTGACTGTTCCCATCCTGCTATTTTTAGGAGCGCCAGGTCAGCTGGGAATTTCCCAGCGTCCAGCACTGGTGCTGCTGAGGGGCTGGGTCCTGGCTGGTAGAAGCCTGGAGGTGGCTCTTGGCCATCTCCACATTCCCCATCCAGCCCTTGTCCCACACCATTTCTCCTGCAAATCTTCTCCTCCACCCCAGCTCCGGGGAACTGTCTGACGCACTGACCCACCCAGTCCCAAAAATTCTCTTACCACCCTCCGGACCCCCCCCAGCCCCCAGTGCCTGCACCCGCCGGGCTCTTTCCATGCAGAGGCTCTGGCAGCCCCCCAGATCCCCTTCCCAATCCCCCTGCAAAGAAGAGGGGAGGCCCCGAAACGCGGTGAGACCCCCGTGGGTAAGGAGGCTTGTCCCAGGGCCAAGACCCCCGAAGTGGGGATGGAGCACATACCCGGAGTGGGTGTGTGCGTGTGTGGCTCCCTCCCGGTGTACCGGCACCGAGAGGGTGCCTGGTGGGGGGAATTGCCCTTGGAGGTTGTCCAGAAAATCCTCCCCTCTTGTGAAACTGGAAGATGCCGCCCGGGCCACCGCCGAGAGACGGCTACGGCTGGCCGGAGCCTCACCCCGCCGGGAACGGGCTGCAACCGGGGGATGGGACGGGGCTGGAACTGGAGCCTCTCCCTGTTGGGGGTCCGGGAACGGAACCTAGAACCAGAGGTCCCAGAACCCAGCCGGGGCTGGAGCACCACTCCGCCGGGGATGGGCTGGAACCAGGTCCAGGTCGGGGCTGGAGCTGAAGCCTCTCCCCGCCGGGTTCAGGAACTGGGATGAGGATAGAACCAAGAATTGGGACGGGGATGGGGCTTCATCCCTTGGGTCCAGGAGCCTGAATGAGGCTGGAACCGATTATTGGGGGTTCCAGAACACAGCCGGGGCTGGAGCATCACCCCGCCGGGGACGGGAACTGCGGCCGGGATGGGGCTTTACCCCTCGGCTCCGGCAGCCGGGATGGGGCTGGAAGCTAAACCGGGGACAGGGCTGGAACCTCATCCCGCAAGTCCAGGAACCGAGCCGAAGCTAGAGCATCACCCCGCCGAGATCCCCCCAAAAAGGAGCTTTGCCACGTACCCCTGCGTGACAGGGCCGGGGGTACGGGGAGAACCGAGGCCGCTCCCCGCGGAGACCCCCTCATAGGTGGCAGTACCGGGGGTCGGGGGAAGCGGGAGAAGCCGCCGTACCTTGGCTCCGAGGCGGGGCATGGGGGCTGCCGTGGGGCCGGGGCTGCGGCGGGGCCGGGCGGTGCGGGCGAGGCGGCGGCGGGGCCGAGCGGGGCCGGGCTGAGCCGCCGCTGCCGGCGCGCTGCCCTTTATAGAGCGGCGGCAGCATGTGGTTTATGAGAAAGGGCTGGCGGGCGGCCAGCTCGGCTCGGCCCGGCCCCGCTCGGCTCGGCTCAGCCCACTCGGCTCGGCTCAGCCCACTCGGCTCGGCTCGGCCTGGCCCCGCTCGGATCGGATCGGCCCACACGGATCGGATCGGATCGGCCGCGCTCGGATCGGCTCATCCCACTTGGCTCGGCCCGGCCCCGCTCGGATCGGCTCAGCCCCCTCAGGTCGGGTCGGCCTCCTTAGGTCGGATCGGATTGGATTGGATCGGCCCCCACTCGGGTTTGATTCGGCTCCACTCGGGTGGGACCAGCCCCTCTGATCGGCTCGGCTCATACTGCTCGGATTTGATTGTCTCGGGTCGCTCGGCTCGGCTTAGATCGGGTCGGATTGGCCCCGCTCGGCTTGGCTCGGTCCCCTCGGCTCGGCTCCGTCTGATCGAATGGGCCCCACCCGGCTCAGCCTCCTTTTTATCGGCTCGGGTGGGCTCGAGTCGGATGGAATCGATCTCCTTGGAGTGGCCCCGCTCGGGTCGGCTTGGCTCCATTCGGGGCACTCACAAGCGCTGGGCTCTGCGTGGATAACCCCCTCACAACCCAGCACCATCACATGAACACACACACACGTGTCCATGCATGTCCCCTGGGCACACACAGACATGCATGTGTGCACGTCATGCATGATGCTAGGCATGCACACATGTCCATGCATGTCCCCTGGGTGCACACAGACACACACACGTGTGCACATGCCAAGTATGGACACATCATGCATGGTGCTAGGGCATGCACACATGTCCATGCATGTCCCCTGGGCACACACAGACAGTGGAGCTTGCACACACGTGTGTGTACATGCTCAGACCTGGCCAGAGCTGGGCAAAGAGGAACCTACTGAGGGTCAACAAGGATAAGTGCAGAGTCCTGCAGCTGGGCAGGAAGAATAAACTGCAGCAGGACAGGCTGGGAGGGGATCTGCTGGAGAGCAGCCCCAAGGAGAAGGACCTGGAAGTGCTGGTGGGCAGCAAGTTCTGCATGGGACAGCAATGTGCCCTGGTGGCCAGGAAGGCCAAGGGGGTCCTGGGCTGCATTCAGAGGAGTGTGGCCAGCAGGGCCAGGGAGGTTCTCCTCCTCCTCCTCTCTCCTCTGCCCTGCTGAGACCTCACCTGGAATATTGCATCCAGTTCTGGGCTCCCCAGTTCAGGAGGGACAGGGATCTGCTGGAGAGAGTCCAAGGGAGGGCTACAAGGATGCTGAAGGGCCTGGAGCACTGCCTGGTGAGGAGAGGCTGAGAGCCCTGGGGCTGTTAAGTTTGGGGAGAAAACTGAGAGGGATCTGATCAATGTCTATCAATAGCTGAGGGCTGGGGGGCAAGAGGGAGGGGAGAGGCTCTGCTCCTTGCACCCTGGGATAGGACAAGAGACAATGGATGGAAACTGCAGCACAGGAGGTTCCACCTCAACATGAGGAGGAACTTCTTCCCTGGGAGGGTCCCAGAGCCCTGGAGCAGGCTGCCCAGGGAGGTTGTGGAGTCTCCTTCTCTGGAGCCTTTCCAGCCCTGCCTGGATGTGTTCCTGGGTGACCTGTGCTGGATTCTATGGTCCTGCTCTGGCAGGGGGGTTGGACTCAATGATCTCCAGAGGTCCCTTCCAACCCCTAACATCTGTGATCTGTGATCCTGTGACATCCCCCCTCCCCCCCAAATCACTCTTCTCTCCCCCTCCCCAGGCCCCTGTCCTGCAGTACCTTTACTACCTGGCACAGATTGGCATCGCCATGTCCCCGCTGAGCAACAACAGCCTCTTCCTCAGCTACCACCGCAACCCCCTGCCCGAGTACCTCTCCAGGGGCCTCATGGTCTCCCTCTCCACCGATGACCCCCTCCAGTTCCACTTCACCAAGGTGAGCAGCTGTGGGAAGGACTTTCAAGACCCATCTGGATGTGTTCCTGTGTGACCTGAGCTGGATTCTATGATCCTGCTCTGGCAGGGGGGTTGGACTTCAAAGTCCCTTCCAACTCTTAACATCCTCTGATCCTATGATGGATCCATGTGGATGGATGGATCCACATGTCCACAGGCAGATCCATGTCTGCACCAGCAGATCTGTTTGCAGGGGTGTAAGGAACAGATTGGTGGGCATGGGTGGATCCACATGGGCATGGGTGGATCCACATGGGCATAGATGGATCCACATGGGCATGGGTGAATCCACATGGTCATGGCTGAATCCACATGGGCATAGGCGGATCCACATGGGCATGGACAGATCCTTGTGCGTGGATGGATCCACGTGTGCACAAGCAGATCTCTCTGTCTGGGCATGCATGGATGGATCCCTGTGTGCATGGATGGATCCATTTGCATAGGTGTGCCTGGAGAGATCCACGTGCACAGATGGATTCACATCTGCATGGATAGATCCATGGGTGTGCATGGAGAGATCCACGTGCAAACACCTGCATGGATGGATCCACCTCTGCATGGACAGATCCATGTGTGGATGGATGGATCCACATGTCCATGGATGGATCTACACATGCATGGATGGATCCACATGTGCGTGAACGGATCCACCTCTGCAAGGACAGATCCGTGTATGCATGGATGGATTGGATAGATTCACATGTCCCATGGATGGATCCAAGTCTGCGTGGACAGATCCATGTGTGCATGGACGGATCCACCTCTGCATGGATGGATCTGCACAAGCAAATCCATTTCCATGGGGGTGCAGGAATGGAGCCCTGTACACAAAGCAGACCCACATGGGGACAGCTCTGGGGACAGAAGTGCCACCAGCCCAGGGGCACTGGGTGCACACCAAGCCCTGTCCCAGGCTTCACGGTTTCCCCACTTGCAGTTTGTTCGCAGGCCGCTGGGACACAGCTGCTGGGAGGAGACCTGCGGCTCTGCAAAGTGTCCCTCTCGCCGCCCGCGAGCAGAAAGCAAAATATTCCCCAAACCCAACCGGCTGCAAGCGGCGGCCCCGGGCTGCGGCTGGGACAAGGGCACGGTGACAACGAGGCCGTGTGCTGGTGACAGCCACCACATCCCAGCTTCGAGGAAGCAGCGGTATCAGCCCCCCCCCCCTTCCCCGTCCCCCCCCCCCCCCCCCCCCCCCGGGCAGGAAATGCTGCTGGGGTTTCAGAAGCTGCTGA
This sequence comes from Indicator indicator, assembly GCF_027791375.1. NCBI lineage: Eukaryota > Metazoa > Chordata > Aves > Piciformes > Indicatoridae > Indicator > Indicator indicator. The sequence continues at coordinate 23,985 of NW_026539270.1, read as the reverse complement.
GGGTTTTTCTTGGAGCTGAGATAACCCCAAGTGAGGAAAGGGCCAGGACAGGGGCAGGCACAGGCAGTGCAGGGACAGCAAGGATTTAGGGGCTGGGAAAAGCTGGGGGCTATCTGGAGATGGGGACAGAGGTGCCAACCTTCCCTGCAAGGGCATCACAGCTGCACCAGCGTTTGGGTGCCAAGTGTTTTTATCACCCGTGGGTGCTGTGTGTGTGTGTGTGTGTCTTCCTTATCACCCTGAGCAACCACACACAGATAAACATCGATGCTGAGGGTGATGAGGCTGAGGAGAGGAAGGACACAGGGGAAGAAAGGACTTAGGCGTTAGAAATAGTCCTCAAATAGAAATAGTCCTCAGATCCCTTCCCTTTCTCCCCCAACATGCCCAGAGATTATCTTCATTTTCCACCATGAGCTGTCCTGGGAGCCTCAGCAGCACCCAGCAGTGGGAGGATGCCAGGCTGAGCACCCAAGCCGGTGACGCCAGCCCCAAGGGGGTGACTCACGGGGACCCCGTGCCAGCACATGAGGCCCTTCGAGGAGCAGGTTGCTTCTTACCCCCCTGCACACTCATCCCCCTTCCCCTCCTTTCAAGTAGCAGGAAAAGTGTCACATCCCCCAGTCATGGGGCAAGAGAGAGCAGGCAAGGGGACAGAGGGACGAGGGGGACAGAGGGACGGTGTGGTGCAATCCACCCCCTGCGTGAGGAGGCTGAGAGCAGTGCCCGCCTCTTTTTTTTTTTTTTTTTTTTTGGCAGGGAAGTGGCTTCGGCTGCTCCTCCCCTCCCTAACCTGCTGAAAACCCTGAGTCATGGGGCAGGAAGAGGGTCAGCATTAAGAGCAGTGGCAGGTGACAGTGGTGGCAGCACAGTTCATGCCCCAAAAATTTCGGGAGGCAAAATTGAAGGTGAAGGGGGACCACGTTGTTTCATTTTCTGGCTGGAAACTGGGACCAGGGACAACCTGAGGGGTGCTGTCCCCATGTCCCCCATAGCCACTGGGGTGTCCAGGGAGATGGTGAAGACAGTGTCCCTGGAGGTGCTCAAGAAACATGTGGCCATGGCATTTGGGGACATGGTTTGGTGGCCCTGGTGGTGTTGGGTTGATGGTTGGACTCAATCTTGGAGATCTTCTCCAACTTTATTGCTTCTATGAGTCTGTGGAGCTGTCACCCAGGGGAGAAAAGCAGGATGAGACCATGGGGTGGTTCATGGGCATCCCAGGGGGGTCCCTATGTCTGCTGGCCCCCAGCACAGGGGGATGCAAGGATGCATCTGGCTCCAGAGGACCTGGACCATCTGGTACCATCCTTCTCGGAGCCACCTCTCCTCCAGGTCCAAAGTTAGAGCATCCCTGGACCTTAATCCTTGCACTCAGGAAGCGGAAGGTGACACAGGTTGGGCAGCTTCAGCTGTTCCCCCTCTTTGGGAAGCTTTTTTTTGGGCCAGCGAGCACCAAGGAGGGAGCTAAATCCTGCAGCCCAGCCCCGACTGCAGCCCAGTTCCCCGGCTGCAAGCAGAGAAAGTTCTTTGGAGCAAGAAAAGTGCAGCGAGCTCTTGATGAGTTCCTTCCCCGGTGATTCACAGGCGGCCGGGACCTTTTCCTGCAGCTGGTGGCAGAGGCCCCGCAGGAGCCAGGACCGCGGCCCCCCTCACCTCCCCCCCCGGCACGATCCGGGCTGGAGCGGTGTGTGCCCAGCCTGGAAATCCCCGTGGGAAGGTCCCGAGCTGGTCCCTGGAGGAGCAGAGGAATGCGGGTGGCAGACGCTCCCCCTGGCCCTCTGCCAGCCACGGGGACTCAGGATGGCAGAATGAAGCTGGAGCCTTCATCCTGCTGCGAGCCCACCTCTTCCTCCCCCCCATCCCTCCATGCAGCCTGCTCCACAGCCTCTGTCCTGCTCCAGACTCCCTCATCCAGCTCCATCGCCCCAGTGCTCGGGGGGTCCCCTGGCAGCAGCCCCCTCCCCGTGGGGTGGGCACCCACGGGAGGGGTGCACTGGCAGGATCGGGACACAGGGGAATTGGTGGCTGGGTGCCAGCTGGACTGGGAGTGAGGGAACTGCAGGGTCAGGCTGTGCCTGCAGCAGGTCCCCATTTGGGGTGATCCTAACCCGGGGTCCCCTTCCTCCACCGTGGAGACTCTTGGGGGACCTGCTCGAGGGAACTGCAGGGTCAGGCTGTGCCTGCAGCAGGTCCCCATTTGGGGTGATCCTAACCCGGGGTCCCCATCCTCCACCGTGGAGGCTCTTGAGGGACCTGCTCGGGGGTCCCAGAGCAGGAGTAAAGCTCAGCCCCCTTGGCTCAAGGAGGGGCTGCCCACACCACGGGAGTGTGCCAGGTGGTGAGGGGGGGACAGAGGATGGGTTGAAGTCCCACATGGGTCACCAACATGTCCCCAGCCCTCGTGGCTGGCACTGAGTCATGCCAGGCACCAACTCCTCCCTCCACCGAGGAATGTGGATGGAGCTGGAGCCAAAAGTCTTCCTGGGGCGACTGCCTGCCAGCACCCACCGAGGCTGGGGGGGAAGGTGGGGGGGGGGGGGGGCACAAGGGGGTGCCACCAGCAGCCTGTCGGCTGCAGTGGCTTTGGGGTGGTGGCACAAGGCTGCCCACCACCCACCTCCATGTGCCGATGCTCTGGAATGCTGCACCCGTGGGTGCCCAGAGCTCCCCAGCAGCTCCAGTATACCCTGAACCAGGATGGGTCACATCCCCCAGTGTGCCTCAGCCCCTGCTCGGCCCCACACGGTGGGTGCCCAGCAGCTCAGCATTACCTGGGGCTTCTGGCACAGTGCTGAGTGGGTACAACCCCAGCACCCTCCAGCTCAGCCGGGCTGGAGCCAGGCAAATACTGACCCATGAAGGGGTCCGGGGGCTGCGCTGGGAGCAAGTGGCCAAGCTGGGGGCGGGTGGCTGAGTTGGGGCGGGTGGGGGGAGCACGGCTCTGTGCCAGGACCGGGGGCAGGACGGGCAAAGGGCTTGGGAGCGCTGCAGGGAAGCTTGGTCTTGGCGCCGCGGGGGGGGACAACCGGCAGCACCCTCCCTGCAAGGGCTGGGGAGTGGTCCCCGGCTGTCACCGGGGGTCAGGCACAAGCTCCTGCTCCTCGTCGGGATGCCACGGACCTTGAGCTGTGTGATGGATGGGGCCAGCATCACCCCTGACCTCAGCCCACACCCACGTTCCTTTCCTAAATCTCACCTTTTCCCCGCAAACCCGGCGTCTGCACCCCACAGGGGTCCAGCCCCACGCAGCCAGGGTGGCACAGGGGTGGCACCCACAAACGCGGGGCTGGAAGAGGAGTTTCAAGCCAGCGACCCCCACACGACGGAGATGCTGCCGGGGTGTTGCGGGGAGGGTCTGGGGAACAGAGGCTCCGTTTGTCCTCCCCGGGGCCGGTTGTTTATCTGCAGCCGGAGCTGTTTACATCAGCGACTGGCCCCGCTCTCCACCACGGACACAGACGCCGGGGCCCGGGGTCCCCAGGTGCCATCAGGGCTCTGCTGGGGAAGGAGGGGGAGAAGGGCCGGCTCGGGGTGTGCGAAGGCGAGGGCTGAGTCATGGCCTCATCCTGCTCCACACCCCGCGGCCGTCCTGCCCCACCACCGCCAGCAGCAGGATCCATCCCTGGGAGCTGCCGGGCTCCTTCCTTTCCCCTGCTTGCAGCCATCCTTGAAACCAGCCCCAGGGTTGGTTTCCTGCCAGCCAAAGTGAGACCTTAAGGGGCAACAATCCGTCCCTGGGGGCTGCAGGGTGCAGTGGGGCTCAACCTCCACTCTCACTGTGGATGGAGGGAGGCCGAGAGAAGTCACTATGGGGATGGAGGGAGGGAGGGATGAAGGGTTGGAGTAAGGAAGGGAGGGAGGGATGGATGGAGGGAAGGATGGAGGGAAGGAGAAAGGGAGGGATGGAGGGATGGAGAGAGAGAGGGAGGAGGGAGGAATGGAGGGATGGAGGGATGGAGAGAGGGAGGGAGGGAGAGATGGAGGGATAGAGGGAGGGAAAGATGAAGGGATGGATGGATGGATGGATGGATGGATGGATGGATGGATGGAGGAAGGGAGGAAGGGAGAGATGGAGGAATGGAGGGATGGAGGGAGAGAAGGAGGGAGGGAGAGATGGATGGATGGGTGGATGATGGATGAAGGGAGGAAGGAAGGGAGAGATGGAGGGATGGAGGGAGGGAAGGATGGAGGGAGGGAGAAAGGGAGGGAGGGAGGGATGGATGAGTGGATGGATGGATGGATGGATGGAGGAAGGGAGGGAGGGAGGAAGGGAGAGATGGAGGGATGGAGAGAGAGAGAGGCAGAGATGGAGGGATAGAAGGAGGGAAGGAGGGAAGAAGGGAGGGAGGGAGAGAGGGATGGATGGATGGGTGGAGGGGAGGCTGGGGAGAAATGGGAGGGATGGGTGAGAGGGGAAGACAGGGAGAGCTGGGCGGAGTATGGGCCTAGGAGGGCCAGGGGAGGGAGCGCTCTATCCGCCGGGCAGGGGGATGGCGGGGCAGGGAAAGGGGGTCGGGCTTGCCTCCGCAAAATGCGGGGGGAGGCTCTTGCGACCTGCTCCTTCCCTCTGTTGCTCTCTTCCGGCCCTTTCGTTCTGGATGCCGGGCAGCAAGACGGCTCCCCCGGAACCGGTGGACCAGGGGGCCAAGGGGGACTCTACATCATACTCGCATACCCTCCCCACCCTGACCTCTCAAACCCTGTACGGTTATTTTTTTCCCGACCCCAGTCCCCCAATCCCCAGGGGGGGGTGGCTGGGGGCTCCCATGCCTCCATGAGGCAGTGTCCAAGCCGCCGTCAGAGAGGTGGTCAAGTGGTCCCATTCGTTAGTACATGGCGCGTGAGATGAGTACCGAGACTAAATGGAACCCCATTCGCAATTACAACCTGCCCCAACTTACACTTCCTGCTACACAACCCCAACGCCAAGGCGGCTACAAACCAGCCCTGGGTAAGACAACAACCTGGCTGTCCTGGGGGGCGGTGTGAGCAGACACGACCAGACGTGAGTCACTTGAGCCCTTGGACGCGCAAGGACAAGATAGGAGATACAAAGTAGCGCACCTGAGTGCCAAGTGAATCGGTGGGGGGCATGAGGAAGCACGACGAACATTTAGCGGGACTACTACTTCGGCCACAGCACCTATCGTGTCCACGTGACAATGTCAGTTCTGTGCTCTCGGAAGCATATTGCATTTCTTGAGAGGGCGCGATGAAGTCATGTCATATCCGATGCACACACTTGATTTTTGAGGAATTAGGTCAGTGGAAATCATGCACGCCCGAGTGAAATCGCTTCGCCAGACGTCACCGCTTCTCGGCCAGACCCTACCCCCGAGGTGTAACTACATTGTCATGTTGATAGAAGTGTTGTGGGTCTGTCCTAACTTCGTGAAATTAGGCTTTCACTACTAGAACTGCGTAGAGCACGTTCATCCCAAAGAAAGCAAAGCGGGTAAAGCGTAACAAAACTCAAATGGGATCACCTGCCTAGACACCATTGAGTTGTCCCTTGGGGAAAAGTAATGTGAGGGACCATTCTGGGTAGTATGTATTGATCAACTTTGAACTAAATTCTCCTGAGGGTGGTGGCAGATGGCGAGAGAGAGGCGAGGAGGACACTATATGCTTGCTTTTTACAGCGGCCCAGGAATCACAGAATCAGTCGTATGATAAATAGGGAATATGGGCCTATGCGCCTTGAAGTCTGAGAGAACACCCTCCAAAAAACACTACCCCCATTGACCTTAGATGTGGCGATTTTTTTATGATGGCGCCATTTTTTCTCGTCACCAAACACCCCCGCCCTCACAACCGACCGTATTGTGACGAATTTAATGTTTGACGATAGCACACGCGGTTATGCTCTTTCCACTACACACTTACCGCTTGGGATCTTCACTGCACACATGAGTTTTTCTTCCTATATGTCTGTTTGCCCAGTATTATGGGCCTTTTTTTGGGAGTAAGAGACCCCTAAATGGGAGCCGTTGACATTTCTGGACCTAGCTACTGTGCAACTGTAAATACAGTTTTTTACTGCCCAAACCATGCGTACCTAGATGCCAGAGGTCCGAAACGATCGGCAATTTAAGCTTCGCAAGCTTTATCGGCTAGCCCCGTGACAACCCGCAAGACCAAAAGGCCTCTAAAGCACAAATGTGGAGGCCTAGTACTCATCAAAGGAAACACTCCTACATATCACCACCAACCAAGGTCTGTCCAAATCGCGGTGCCTACATCCTAAGTCTGGCAACTTCCCTGACTTGGAGCAGCAATAGAGTAGACACTGGAATCCAGCTCCGACACTGCTTCCTATCTGAGCCTATATGCTAATAGGAGGACAGACATAGCTAGAACCTCTGCATGTGCCCTAAATCCTCACCCTCAAGTGTTAATAGAAATGGGCTCCAACAAACACACCTTCTGAGCAAAAGGAGCCATTGTCCCCTCATGTGCAAAATACACTTGGCATTTGCAGCACTCTATGCACTGCTTGGCTCACTAAAAAAATCCCTAGCAACCGATCAGAACATCTTCGTTCTATACGAATTTGTGAATTGCGCGGGGAGGCGTAACCGTACACACCTTATCATGGTCAAAGCGTTGAAATCATTCATGGTATAAAAGGATTATCTTTGGCTTAAGTACGGCATTCGATCGCCCCATGGGTCTGGCCGGATTTACTCTTTTTCTATCGCAACAGGCTTGCGTGATCGATCAACGATTTGGAAAGTCGGCTTTGCAAAGTTCCCTCCAACACTCCAGCCTGTCCCCATGGTCCCCTAGCTCACACCCCCTTTTCCTGTCCACCAGGTGTACAGCCATAAATATCCTAAGCAGGTGGAAAAAACCTGCTTTTTACAACGAACACCCGCACAAGAGAACCAAAGAAAAGCCCCCATGGGGCACTTAAACCACAACAATCAAAAGGGAGACAATAATCCCCTAGCATAAAGTAACCGATAGAAGTTGAGTCCTACTTTTCCGGCCGAATCTAGTTGGCTCCTTTTTGACACAGGCATGCAAAAGCAAGTTCAAATCCGAAAAGGGCGCTAGCCTGCGCTTGTAATTACCCCCCTTCGTCGCACTCTACGTCTGCTTGCCTGTCACCATTTACCAGCACCATGGGTCCTTAACGCGAGGGAAAAAAAGCTTGCTTTACATCGCACACTACACACCAAGCACAAAATGCTCCAGATAGCGGGCTAGCAACGGTGCGCGCGGCTCAACTAACATTCAACACCGGCAAAATCAGAATTGAGAGCACTTAAGCACCTCAACATTGGGCTGGCTTGATGGTAGTAGCGGATCGCCTAATGACAGCGTAGGGGTTCATTTTCTGAAGGAGAGCCGCACCTAAATGGCGAAGATCTTCGCCTAAATACCGAGGAGCCCCCCCGACCCAATTCCCGATCCTTCCTCCCACACCTGCAAGTTGGATGTTAACCAGATCCCCCAGAGTCTCTAAACGAACGAGAGCTACGTTTGACGCCGAAAAAAAGCGCCTTTAAAAACCAAGCCGCGTGAGCTGCTCGCAAGGAATGACCGACAAAAGAAAAAGACAGGGGAAAGCTAAACATAGGACTTCATTCCATCCGCGGAACAATACCTATGCTGCTACCGCGCCAAACTCTCAGTCCCTTTTGTTGTCCTTGCCAGCTGGTACGCTAGTGAGTAAAAACAAAAAAATTGACGCTTCTGAGGTGCAGAGAAGAGCTATCAATCGGCGATAAGTCTTTTTTGTGAGCGCGAGGAGGTCCCCGAGAACAGCCTAGGGCTAGCATTTTTCCTGTGCAAACCCCCTCAATTAGCTATACTGTAGAAATGGCGAGAGCTTGATGGAGGGCTTAAACGTATGGTGGGGGGTGGAAACACAAAACATGTTGCGGTCTGATATATAATTAAGCCGAACGAACGGAGGACAAACTTTATAGAAGAGAGTGGAGAAGAATGGGAGGCTCGCACATACACATAGGGGGGCGGACCTTACTCTCTCTCACATACCTCTAGAGGTTACGGCGCAAAAAACTCCTGACACCAGATACTCATCCATCTTTTTGTAACTTTTGCCCATTGAGGGAGCTCATTTGTTGCTATTGAGGTGTAGGAGAGAAGAGATCATAACTATGGGAGTCTACAACGCGTGAGGGTCTATTAATAGATAAACATGCGGCCATAACATCCTGTCTGGCAGGTGTCGAGACCTTCCAGTAGACATAGACGCGCGCGCGCCACAAAGCGCACACAACATACACAGCCCTAAGGGTACAGGTGGGGCGACTAACAAAACAGAGCCTGAGCTTCTTACACAGTGCAGCCTAGGGTCTGCCAGACACACAGACTGGATTCTCAAACGCAAGAGCGTATTTCAAAGTATCTTGTGGAGTGGCATTGCACATTACCACATGCACTAGGGAGAAGCGATAAGGCGTACAGAGACTGAGGGACACCCCTGGGGCGATTATAGTGACTCTTCGCAGCGAGCAGGCGTAGAGCGATTTGAGTAACATTTAAGCCTGAGGGTTGGAGACAGTCCTCTCTACTGCATCTACAACAGTGCTACGACCTGTTAGATCTGAGCTTGCAGGCGTGTGTTATGACTGGCTCTTTCTCTCACCCCTTGAGACCGTCAACGCAAGTGAACAAGGCAAGCACATGGATCACACAGTCCGCTCACCTCACTTGCCCTAGGGACGTGACTCACTTCAGATGCCATGTGGAGCGAAACCACATATACGAAGGCTGTAACTAAAAATATTCTTTTGCCCCTTTAGCAGAGGTGATGCCAAGCCCCCGACGAGAGAGCAACACCAAAGGGCGCATATCTTGTGAGGAGATCAATAACGAGAAGCATTGGGGCATTTACACTACAAACTAATGGGTAACCACCTCCTCTCGCGATGAGGTGCATACTTCGATATCTAAGCTGTCTCTTTATGCATGTGGGCTCCATGATGTGATGTGGCGACTATGTTTGTTTAAGAGTGTGTGTGTGTGAGCGAGACGATTGTGACGCGTAGCAAGCGGGTTCTCTCTACACAGAGTGATGTGCGTACTCTCATTATGGAGATATCTTACCATGGGTGCCTTAAAGACACTACTTGTCAACTACGCTGCACCAATCAAACCTCAAATGTCTGGTGTTGCTCTTGCCTTCTAACTATAGATAGATGGAATATAATAAAGCACGGCTTTTTATCTTCCAGCTAAACAAGAAAACACAGAATTACCCTTGGGTAAATCCCTAAACACATCTTGGAAAACTATCCTAAAAGCTATACCCGAATATTTGTACTCGTTTGCCCATTTGTGTAATTTGTTGAGGGAGAGGACTAAATGGAGCCTTGCGCCAATTTCTGGCCTAGCTCCTTACCCTGGTACCCCAACCAGTGTACACGCCCCAAGGGGGGTCCCCCCTCTTAAGCCAGTGGGTAAAAAGGCGGCTTTTAAAAACATAGATGGCCCGCACAAGAGAACACAATGAAAGAGCCCATGGTGGCAAGCTTAACACAGTCAAGGAACAAGCCTCAAGCACAGAACCAAAATTTCCCCTTTTTTTGTGCCAAGGTGTTTTAGTGTACTTTTGAGGAAGAGAGCAGACCAAATGGGGATGCCTTGCAAAATATGCCTGAGCCCCATAGCCTACTTTCCCCTGTCCCCACCAGATTACAGACCTGTAAGCTAAGCCAGGATTGGAAAAAAGGCTATGCTTGAACAAGCCGCACCACTGAGAATCAAAAGAAAAAAATAGCCTGGGAAAAAAAAAGCTTAACACACCTCAAGGAACATCCCGTGGCACCAAATTTCCTTTTTTATGCCCATTAGTTTAAAAAATTTTAGACGAGTGAGAGAGAAGCTACAAATATGAGCCCTTGGCAAGAGTCTCCTGGGGCCCCTAAGCAGCTCCTACTGTTTCCTGGTTTCTCCAACCATTTGACAAAAGCCCATTTCCCCCTAAAAGCAGGGGAGATGGATAAAAAATAAAGATCAGAGCCTGCTTGCCTTTCGCAAGCCGCACAGAGACAAAAGATAAAAGCAGCGAAGCATAATGGGGGGCTAACAACAGACACATAATCCAAGGAAACATCCTAGCAACCAAATTTTCCCCTCTTCCTTTATTTGGGCACAATTAGTTGGTAATAATATTTGAGGTAGATGGTAGACCTAAAAGGAAAGCTTGTTTTTGCCAATTCACTTTGTGCTGGCCCTAAGCGCATTTTACCCTGTCCCTCCAATTTATTTTTTTAACAGCACCATGTCCCCTAAAAAAGCAAGGTTGAAAAAAAAGGGCCTCGCTTTACAACCGCACAAGGAAGACCAAAAAAGAAAAGAGCAATGGGAGGCTTTAACCAAACTAAAATCCACGCGCGGAGATAAACATCCTAAGCAAAACCAAAAAAGATGTTCTTTTGCCAGTTTAGTGTAAAAAAAAATTTTTTGAAGAAGAGATCGCGCGCTAAAATGCAGCTTTATGCCCCAATTTTTCTTGTTTCTTCTGGGCCTAGCGATAGCGCTCTTATTCCCTGTTCCACCACAACCCCCCACCAGTTTTTTTTTTTTACAAGCCATGTTCCACCCCCCCTTAAGCAGGTAGGAAATAAAAAGCTTGCTTTTGACAAGCCGCAGACAAGAGACCAAAAGAAAAAAAGCAAAAAAAATGGGAAATAAAAAGGAAGCCTTAACAACATCAAGGAAAAAACATTCCCCTAGCAACCCAACCAAATTTCTTTTTTTCCCCCATTTTTTTTTTTTTTGCCATAATTGATGGTTAATTTTTGGGAGGAAAGAAGAAGAATCCACCAATACTAAAAAGGGAGGACTGCAACTGGTCCTTTGTAATTCCCCCATTTACTTCCTCTTTACCGGCGCCCCTGGATTTCTAAATATATTTCAGGCCTAAATAGAAAACCTTTTTCCTGTCATAAAAAAAACCCCAAGTTTACCAAAGCCCATGTCCCCCCCCCCCCCCTAAGCCATTGGCGGCAAGCCAAACTCAGGAGCAGCGAAAAAAATAACTCCCTGTAAAAAAAAATAATATACAATGAAATTAACATACAAGCCCCCTGCAGACAGGATTACACAATAGATAATAAAAAAACAATGGGACATAACTACACAGACACCTCAAACGGATAAACATCCTTACAAAGCCAACCCATATAGCTTAATTAGCCAAACAAAAAAATAGCCACAAAAGCTACCCAAAACACCAACAATAAACAAAAACAATCCCTAGCCTAAAATAAAATCAAATCCCCCCTAATTCCTTAAAACCCATCAGCACTAAAATAACTTACCCCACCCCGAGCACCAATACCTACAAAAGCAACCCATACAATGCAAAACAAAAAAACATCCTAAACTAGCAAGACCAAATTAATAAAATCCTACGCCTACCCTACCCCTATAAGTCGAGCCAACCCTATCCCACCTCAAATTTCCCCTAACCTTCCCCTAAAAAACCCCCTATAAAAGGCCTTTAAACCAAATTTTCTTTCTTTCCCTACTCCCTTCATAACAAAACGCACTTAATCAACACACAAACAACCAAACACCACCTAAATTTTCCTTTTTTCTTTTTTTCTTTTTTTGTTTTGTTGTTGCCCAAATTAGTTTAATTGTGAGTGAGAGGAGTACCTTAAAATGGGAGAGCTTTAAAAAAAATGCGGACCTTAAACTGGAGCCTTCTTGGAAACCTTTTATTTGCAATTATCCTGAGTAACAATTACAATTTCCCTGGTTCTTGCGCCCCCTTTTTGTGCAAATCTTGATAGCCTCTGTAAAAAAATTTCCCTTCTTCCCTGTACTTCTATTCCACTGGTTTTCTGTCTCCCCTACCTTCTTAATTGTTATCCTCTGGGTTCGTAGTTCTTTCAATGTTTTTTATATTCATTGGGCACCCTTAATAAAAAAACCTAAATAAAACTACAAGCTTCCCATCCAATCCTTCTCTCTTTCCCTCTTTTATCCTTCTTCTTTTTCCTTGTCACAAAAACAATAAACAGTCCCCAATTCAACACCTAACCATACACAAAGCTCAGCCTCCTTGTTCCCCTTTTTTCTTTAAAATCCTGGCCCTATGATTTGGTCCCTGTCTTCTCTGGCTTTATTTATGGAGCTTTGCCAAATTTTCCTCCCGAATCAGCATTATCTGCCCCCATTATTATTCTGTCCTCTTGTCATTTTAATTCGGGCAAAACAGCTTCTTGTCTAAATTTGTCGTACGTAATTTTCGTTCCTAATTTTCGATGCACCTTCATTCGAGTGCCAATTTTCAAATGGTAATGCTATTGACTTAAGTCGCTCTCTTCAGTCTGATTTGTTTTTTATTCTTTGCTTTCTCTTTTGCTGGTTCTTATTTATTGATTATCACTTGTCCTGATATTTTTCTTTTCGGGATTTATTCCGTTTCTTTATGATTGAGATTTTAATAATTCCTTCCGGTCTGGTTTCTCTCTGGCCCTAAACCCCCCGCCTTTTCCTGTGTATCCCCCCCCCCCCATCCAGCCCTAGTCTTTCCCTTCTCTTATTAATCTGCTACTGTTCTGCTTTTACTGTTCCATAAAAATCCTTACCTGGGTGTCCTATTCCAAATAATTTCCTTGATTTTTATTGTTTCGCTTTTTCTGATTTTCTTCCCTTCACTTCTGGCTTAGGTTCTTCCTTATATTCTGATCCTCCTGAAATTTTACTTCTCTGTCTCCGGTCTCCCCCTACCTGATTCCAAGTAATTTTATTAATATTAATCAATTATAATTGTATAAATTTCCGTTCCACTTTTGCAAATTATCCTTGGGCCTTTAATTAACTCCCTTTAGCTCTCCTTCCCTTCTTTTGCCCTGGTCCACCCCTCCCCCCCCCCCCACAAACCCCTCACCCAGCAAACCCCCTTTCCCAAAAAAAAACCAGATTCTTTTATAAACAAGTAACAAACAAAACAGCCATGTCCTTCCTAAGAGCAGCCAGGACGAAAGGAGAGGAGCTCAGTAGGACAAGGCAGGAGCAAGGGTAGAGAAAGAGGCTGGAGGTGTGCGGGGAATAAACAAAAAGTTGCCTTTTTTTGTTTTTAAAAAGTATTTTTTTTATTTTTTTTTTTTCTTTTAAAAAATTTTTAAAATTTAAATTTGCGGTGATGTGCTTTTGTATTTTATTTTTATTAAAACAATTTTGTTTTTTTATTTTATAATTTTTTATTTTTTTTTAATTTTTTTTTTGTTGCTTTTTTTTTATTATTTTTTTTTTTTTAATTACTTTCATTTTTTTTAAATTTTTTTGTTTTGTTTTATTGTTGTTTATTGTGTCTTTGTGTGTAAAGAAAAATTTTTTAAAAAGCATATTAAACAGCCGGCACTGATACTAATGAAATATAAATAGCCCAGAAAATAAAATAATAATTAACAGCCTTTATGGGGGGGACCTTTTAATACCTACACAAAATATTAACCATTCATGTGGAAATAAACCATATCGCTCATTCCTACCCTAATCCTACCCTATAAAGCAAATAAAGCCACCCCTCCTCTTCCTGACACGACACTATAGCATAAACCCCTCTAAAGCAAGCACAGCAAGCAGATCTCTAGCGCCGTGGACTAGCCAGACAACATAGCTACCTAACTACGCCCACCTAAATTTCCGTTCTTATAACTCTTTATTTTCTTCCTTTTTGCCAATTAGCTGCTTATTTTGGAGAGTCAGAGGAACCACTAGCCAAATCTAAAGCAGGGGGACCTCCTGGAGCCTATTGCCACTTAGGGCATGAATATCATATTAATATTAATGCAAAATATTTGACTTGCAAATTTTTCCCTTTCTCTTCTGCCGCTAGCTCCATCTTTTTCCTAGGGCCTTTCCCTGCCCCTCCCCTGCACCTCCCCTTTTTCTCCTCTCTTCTTTCCTTCTTCTTCCCCTGTCCCTTTTGCCCCCTTTTTCCCCTTTCCCGCCCTTCTTTTTTTTTTTCCCCCTAAGCCATCCTTCTCTTTACTAAAAAGCTTTCTTTGTTTCCCCCGATTCCCCCCCCCCTTTGCCCTTCCCCTTAACGCAGACCACAAACAATACGCACCTCCCTTATCACTCGGCCCTTCTTTTTTCCCTTCCCCCCCTTGTTGTCTGCCCCCTCTCTCAAATGCCTGTGCTCAAACACACGTGAGTGGCTACCCACTTGCTTGCCACTTTCCCATTTTTGATCCTTCGCTGTTTCCGTGATCGTAGGACCCCCTTCCAAAGAACTAGCCTCCACTTTTTATTCCTACTTTCGTCCCTTAAACCTATTCAGCTACACGCCCTGGCTCTCATTCTCCGCCTTTCCTATTTTTTCCCTCTTCCCCTGCATAATACTTCAGCCGTAACACCCCAGCAGCCGAAGGCCCTCAACCGCCCTCTCTCACGCCAGCGCTCACGCCCTCTTATACGCTCCCGGCCAGCAAACCTGCGGCTAAATCCGTCCTTTCCCATCTCCCTCGCAGCTGGATGAGGTGCAGGAGCATCCCAGCAGCCTTGGCTTCCCTCCCTAGGGACATTTCCCACCCCAACACCTTCCCTTTTTTTTCTTCACCCTCTTCCTCCCACCCATCACAACCTCCATCCCCATCCGAGAGCAGAGCTGAGCAGCCCCCCAGCAACGGGGGGAGAAGTGGCTCCAGCTGTCAACATCTGGGGATGGAGAGTCCAATTTTGATGCATTTCCTGCTTTTTTTTTCCCCAAGAAAACTGATGGTCCTTTCAGGAGGTGAAGTCCTTTCAGGAGGTGAAGTCCTTTCAAAAGGTGAAGTCCATTCAGGAGGTGAAGTCTCTTCAGAAGGTGAAGTCTTCAGCAGGTGAAGTCCTTCCAGCAGGTGAAGTCCATTCAGGAGGTGAAGTCCTTTCAGAAGGTGAAGTCCATTCAGAGGGTGAAGTCCTTTCAGAAGGTGAAGTCTTCAGCAGGTGAAGTCCTCTCAAAAGGTGAAGTCCTTTCAGCAGGTGAAGTCCTTTCAGCAGGTGAAGTCCTTTCAGGAGGTGAAGTCCTTCCAGAAGGTGAAGTCCTTTCAGGAGGTGAAGTCCTTCCAGCAGGTGAAGTCCTTTCAGGAGGTGAAATCCTTTCAAAAGGTGAAGTCCATTCAGGAGGTGAAGTCTTTCCCTGCTCAGCCATCCCACTCCAAGGAGCACCAAATTCAAGGAGGAAGAGTTGAGCAGAGCTGGCAAGTGAGGTGCTCACGAAGGCCTGCAGCCAAGCTGATCAAAAAGAGGGACCCACAGCAATTTAAGTTTATTTTTTTGGGGGGTGGGGGTGGGGGGAGGGGAGACGCAGCTCATGCTTAGAGGAGGAGATGCTTCAGGGTAGCCCAAACCTCCTCCCGGCCGCTAGCACCTCGTGTACCCAGCGCCTGGGTCCGGCACCTCCGCCAAGAGCATTGTATCATCCCCGGGACAGCACAAACAACCTTCAGCCACCACCAGAAAAACACAGGCTGATGCATCTTGGCATGTGCTGCTGGGCCTCCACCCATCCTCCCTGCTGGGCCCCCCGGGACCGCTGGCAAAACCAGCCCCGGGGCCCCTCCGCAAGCCCGCGGAGCTGCCGGCTGTGGCAAGGCGGAGGGCTGGAAACGGCAGCCGGTGGCGCTAGGGAGCTCGAAACCACCAGAGGGAACCTGCGCGGCCCCGGGGAGAAGGGGATGCTGTAGAGGAAACCCTCGCCTGGACCTTGGCTTTGGGTCATCTGCCACGGCCTTGCGTGGGGAGGATGCTGGATCAGGGTTAGGGTGCAGGGCTGGGGGCGCAGGAGGGAGGGTTGGGGGTTAGGATGTAGGATTTGGAGTCAGGGTGTGGGACTTGGGGTCTAGATGCAAGACATGATGGGGTCAAGAATGCAGGATAGGGGCCAGGGTGGGGATTAGAATGCAGGATAGGGCCCAGGATGGGGTTGAGAATGCAGGATAGGGCCCAGGATGGGGTTGAGAATGCAGGATAGGACCCAGGATGGAGTTGAGAATGCAGGATAGGGCCCAGGATGGAGTTGAGAATGCAGGATAGGGCCCAGGATGGAGTTGAGAATGCAGGATAGGGCCCAGGATGGGTTGAGAATGCAGGATAGTGCCAGGATGGAGTAGAATGCAGGATAGGGCCCAGGATGGAGTTGAGAATGCAGGATAGGGCCAAGGATGGAGTTGAGAATGCAGGATAGGGCCCAGGATGGGGTTGAGAATGCAGGATAGGGCTCAGGATGGAGTTGAGAATGCAGGATAGGGCCCAGGATGGGGTTGAGAATGCAGGATAGGGCCCAGGATGGAGGTGAGAATGCAGGATAGGGCCAGGATGGAGGTGAGAATGCAGGATAGGGCCCAGGATGGGGTTGAGAATGCAGGATAGGGCCCAGGATGGAGTTGAGAATGCAGGATAGGGCCCAGGATGGAGTTGAGAATGCAGGATAGGGCCCAGGATGGAGTTGAGAATGCAGGATAGGGCCCAGGATGGAGTTGAGAATGCAGGATAGGGCCAAGGATGGAGTTGAGAATGCAGGATAGGGCCCAGGATGGAGTCCAGAATGCAGGATAGGGCCCAGGATGGAGTTGAGAATGCAGGATAGGGCCCAGGATGGGGTTGAGAATGCAGGATAGGGCCCAGGATGGAGTTGAGAATGCAGGATAGGGCCCAGGATGGAGTTGAGAATGCAGGATAGGGCCAGGATGGAGTTGAGAATGCAGGATAGGGCCCAGGATGGGGTTGAGAATGCAGGATAGGGCCCAGGATGGAGTTGAGAATGCAGGATAGGGCCCAGGATGGAGTTGAGAATGCAGGATAGGGCCCAGGATGGAGTTGAGAATGCAGGATAGGGCCCAGGATGGAGTTGAGAATGCAGGATAGGGCCCAGGATGGGGTTGAGAATGCAGGATAGGGCCAAGGATGGAGTTGAGAATGCAGGATAGGGCCCAGGATGGAGTTGAGAATGCAGGATAGGGCCCAGGATGGGGTTGAGAATGCAGGATAGGGCCCAGGATGGAGTTGAGAATGCAGGATAGGGCCAAGGATGGAGTTGAGAATGCAGGATAGGGCCCAGGATGGAGTTGAGAATGCAGGATAGGGCTCAGGATGGGGTTGAGAATGCAGGATAGGGCTCAGGATGGGGTTGAGAATGCAGGATAGGGCCCAGGATGGGGTTGAGAATGCAGGATAGGGACCAGGATTAAGGATGGGGTCCAGGATGCAGGATTGGAGACTGGGATGCAGGATTTGGGGCCTGGATGCAGGATGGGAACCAGGATGCAGGACTGAGGGTCAGGATTCTGGGATCAGGACCCCCTCCAAGTCATGGAAAGAGTCACCAGCCCCTGCTGTCATTCCTCCCACCCCAAGCCATGGGATGGATCCAGGATCCCTTCATTTAGGGGCAGAGATGGGGCAGGCAAATCCCAGCTCAACCAGGAGACCTGGGCACGAGCTGGGGCATCCCCACATCTGCTCCCAGCCGTGGGGGGAGGGCTTTATGCCACTTCCCATGCCCAGTGATGCCACAGGGCCAGGCTGCAGCTGCCTGCCTCCCTCCCCCTGCTCGGTGCTCATCCTTCAGGACAATCCAGCGGAATTTCATCCCGCGGCTGCTGCTGTCGCATCTGGAGGTTGCTGTGGTCTGCTCCTGCCTCATTCCCAAGCAACCACCAGAGTTTTCCATCCTCTTCCAATTAGGGAGTGGTTTCTGCCCCAGAGCCCTCTGCCAGTTTGCCCTCAGCAGGGCCAGCAGGGCCACGCTCAGCTGGGGACCTCGGCCATGAGGTCCCCAAGGGTGCCCCAAGCAGCCCTGATCTGCTACAGCTCACGATGCCAACCCCCTGCCTGCCTCTGCCCTCAAGCTGGGGACACAGCTTGGCTGGGAATTGGCATGGCAACGGGGACCTGCCTCCTGCAGGAAGGATCCTGCTTCCCGGGAAGCACCCCTGGGATGTCGGCAGCTGATCAAGAGGAGCTGCCCCATGGCCTCCATGGCCAAGCTGGAGGCTACTCCATGCTCTCATTGCCATCCACAGCAGCAGGGCTGTGCTCAGCCTCATGCTGGTGGCACTGCTCCGTGGCCCAGTGACTGTCCCCAAGGGTGAGGGAGTCCCTAGGTGCCTCTGACACCCCTCCCTGGGGTGCACAGGGGACACTGTTCCCTCTCCAGCTCTCAGGTCCTGGTCACCCAGCAGGTCCTTCCTGCTGTCCCCAAGGGTGTGGGACCCCTGGGTGCCTCTGACACCCCTCCCTGGGGTGCACAGGGGACACTGTTCCCTTGCCCATGAGTGGGATAAACCCTTCCAGGAGCTGCTACCTCTCAGGTCCTAGTCACCCAGCAGGTCCTTCCTGATGTCCCTGGGTGCCTCTGACACCCCTCCCTGGGGTGCACAGGGGACACAATTCCCCTGTCCATGCTCCTCAAAGAGTGGGGTAAACCCTTCCTGGAGCTGCTACCTCTCAGGTCCTGGTCACCCAGCAGGTCCTTCCTGCTGTCCCCAAGGGTGAGGGACCCCTGGGTGCCTCTGACACTCCTCCCCGGGGTGCACAGGGGACACTGTTCCCTTGCCCATGAGTGGGACAAACCCTTGCAGGAGCTGTTCTCTCTCAGGTCCTGGTCACCCAGCAGGTCCCTCCTGCCATCCCCACGTCCACAGGCCCCATCCTCACTCCTGGTGCAGCAGCAGCTCAGCCACATCTGGGGCTGATTTTCTGTGGAAAGCCACACTGGCCTCAGGGATGCAGAAGCCACTCTGGGAAGCCCCAGAGGAGCCAAGGAAGCAACCCAAGGGCTGGCTCAGGATGTGGTGGCTTGACCAGGAGCAAAGTGGAGCTGGAGGGGCAGCTGGCTGGGGGCAGAGGCAGGAGAAACAACCCCCCCCTCCATCTCCCCAGGCCAAGAACAGCCTGGCTGTGGCCCTGGGGATGAGATTACTCCGAGCTGGAAGCACATCCTGCCACCAGCCCAGGCACTCCATGACCTCACCACCACGTGCCTGAGATGAGGAAGGAAAAGAGGAAACTTCTCTCCTTTTTTCTGTTTGGGTTTTGTTGGGTTTTTTTGTTTTGTTTTGTTTTGTTTTCTTGCTTAGAAATAACCTTTGCCAGAGCTCTTCCTGGAGGGGAGAGTGTGACCCACAGCCAGCCCCACTCACCCTTTCCACCACAGTGAGAGTCACCCTGGGGGGGGGGGGGGTGGTGAACTCCCCAATCCCACCCCCACAAGCTCTGCTCCTGTGTCCCCAGGCCATGAGGACATCCCAGTCCCAGCCATGCTGGAGCTGACATCCACCTCCCCAAATCAAACCTAGCTCAGCTTTGCTGCCAAGCACCCCTCAGGACCACTGTGGGCGTTGGAAGGATCTCATGGGTGCTGCCACCCCAACCCATGGCACATCCTTGATCAGAATCAGAATGGGTTGGGTTGGAAGGGAGCTCAAAGCTCAGCCAGTGCCAATCCCCTGCCATGGGCAGGGACACCTCCCACCAGCCCCAGCTTGCTCAGGACCTCATCCAGCCTGGTCCTGAACACCTCCAGGGAGGAGGCAGCCACAGCCTCCCTGGGCAACCTGTGCCAGTCTCTCCCCACACACCTCACTCGCTAAGAATTTTCTTCCTCATCCTCCACTCTCACTCTCGCCTCCCTCTCCTCGCTCCAAGCCATTCTCCCTCATACCTGGCACTCCCAGCCCTTCGTCCCAAAAGTCCCTCCCCAGCCCTCCTGGAGCCCCTTCAGTACTCCTAGGCAAGGGCCTGCTCAGAAGTCCTCTTTCTTTACCCCATTCTCTCCCTCACATTCCTCCCCCCCTTCACACTTCTTCCATGCCCCCGAACTACTCCCCAGCCTGTCCCGTTTTGTTTTTCCCTCACATGGGAGATGGTTCTCCACGTCCTCTCCTGATTCATCTTGGATGGCCTCTCTCTCTTTTTCGCATCCTCTCCTCCCAACAGCTGCAAGTTGTTCCTTCTTTTTCTGGTCTCGGGACCGGGCCCCACCCAACATCAGTCCATGGAACTCATGCTCCCAGTGGCACGCTCAATGTGGTGTCTTCATGATAGGCAGTGGCCCCCCTGGAGGAGTCCCAACAGGGACTAGTAGGCTGGGAATTTGCTGTGCCCAAGCTAATAAACACAGTCAAAACCCTTGGTGTTTCCTCTTTCTTGTCACCTTTTTTGCCTAATTTTGGGGTTAGTTTTTTAGTGGAGATGAGAGACAAATGGGTAATAAAGCCTCTTCCTTTGGTTCCTCCTTGCCACCAAAAAACGCTGCCTCCACTTCCTTTCTCTTGGGCAAATATTTTTAATAAGCAAAATAAAATTATTCAAATCTTTGGGGCCCAATATGGCCCCATCACCAATAATTCTTCTTCTTCTGTCCACTTCTTTTTTTTCCTATTTAAATTTTTCTTGGGCCCCCCGGCCCTAAATAAGCTCCACTTTCCCTTTCCTCCTACCTCCCCCGCTCATGCTCCCTAGCAGCTTTTTGCATTTTTCTTTTTTATTCTACCTACTTTTTTCTTCTTCTCACCTGCCTTTTCTTAACTCAGCTTCCCCCTCCTCCTCACAACCTCCCTACCTAGCCCCCTCCCCTTTTCTTTTTCTCTTTCTTTTTTTTTTACGTCTTTTCTCTGTTATTTAATTTATTTTTATTTCCCAACCCAAATTATAATTTAAAAATTTTAAATTTCTTGTTATAACATTAATGCATCAAAAAAAAAATAAAAATATAAATAGAAAAAATTTAAATAGCAAACACATATTATAAAGTAAACCAAAATTTAAAAGTTCCGGGCGTTACAAAATTCTTCCCAAAGCATGTACAAATAATATTATGGTTTGTCGTTTGTTTCCATTTAAAAAAAAAACAAAAGTTTTTTTTTCTTTTTTTTTATTTCCTTCCTTACCCAATTTAAAATAAATTACAATACAATTTTTCCTAGTCCTTGCTATATATAGTTTTAAAAAATTTTATATAAAATTTTTTTTTTCCTCGAAAAACAAAATAATTTTAACCAAAAAAAAGGGCCCAAAGCTCTGTGCAATGTGCCCAAAACCAAGTTCTTTCCTATAAAATGAGGAGCCTGCCCCATTTTTTTTCCCCTTGCCAACAAAAAAAATAAAGAAAATTTTTTTTTTTTCCCCCCCCTTTTTTTTTCTTTTTTTTTGCCAATTTCCCCTTTTTTTTTTTTTACTTTTTGTATTTTTTAACAAACAAAATTTTTCTTTCTTTTTATTAAAAAAGCCAAAACAAAAAAAAAAAAAAATAAAAAAATATTGCAAAAAAAAATTTCCCCTCCTTCTTTTTAAAAAAAATTTTTTTTTTTTTCTCACTTTTTTTTTTTCTATTTTTTTATTTTTTTTCTTAATTTTCCCTTCTTGTAAATATTTTTTCCCCTCTTTTTATAATTTTTTCTTTTTTCTTATTTTTTTTTTAAAATTTTAACCCAAAAATAAAAAAAAAAAATTTTTTTTTTTTCTGGGCTCTACTAAAAAAATTAAGCTCACCTTTCCCTCTTTCCTTTCTCTTCGTCCTTTTGTTCAACTATTAATAGCTTAATACTCTCTTAGGCCCCTCTTCCCACTAAGCTGTTCCAGCTAAGCTCTTTTCTTTACTGCCCCTCTATATAGCGGTTTTCCCGTTCTTTCCCTCCTTCCCCTCTTTTTTAAATTTTTCACAAAATTATTTAAAAATTAAAATAATTTAAACGACAAAAATAAAAACCACCAATTAAAAATATTCCAATAAAGCAAAAAATAGGGGAAGGCAGTGCTTCTCTGGGCTAATAATTTGAATTTCTTCGTTTTTTTTATTGTTTTTTAAATTTAAAAATTCCCATTTTCTTACCCAAAAAAAGAAAAATTTGTCACCTCTTGCTCTAAAAAAACCCACAAAATTTTTGTTTTTTTCTTTTTGTTTTCTATAATTCTTTTCTTTTTTTTTTAAATTTTAAAAATTTGTTTTTTCTATTTTAAAAGCCAAATATATAAATAAAAAAATTTTCCTTATAAATAGTCTTCTATTTTAAAAATTTTGACTTTTTTGCAATTTTTTAAAACACCCCCTACAAATTTCTTTTTTTTTCTCTTTTTTATTTTAAACTCACTTGCATCGTAGAAAAAACTTGCCGTCTTCCCATATGAGCCATGGCCAAATCCACTAAAAACCGCAAATAAAAAAATATTAAGCAATTCTAAATTTTTCAAAAACAATTCCCTTCACAATAAAATTTTAAAAAACATAATATGTTTCCTATTACCTTTGTTACATAAATTTTCCTTTTTATCTTTTTTTCCCCGTCTGGTTAAAATTTTTTCCTCTCAAAAAATAAATTTTTTTTAAAATTCTTGGCGCCATTGCCAAACAAGGAGATGGGAGCCCCGTTTAGCGTGCCCCCAAAAAAAAAAAATTTTTTCTCTCTTGCCATAAAACACAAATTTCCCAAATTCTTAATTTCCAAAAATACAAAAATTCATCTGGGGGCCCTAGGCTTCCCTCTATTACCTAGCCCGCTTCACCCCTAATAAATCCCCGTTTAAAATATAAAAAAAAAATTTTTTTTAGTTATTATTTCCTGGCCCCCCCCTATAAGCCCCTTTTCTCTTTCCTCTTTTCTACTTTCTCCTTCGCTAAAAATAAAAAAACACTTAAAATTCCTCCTCGCCTTCCTTCCCCCCGCCTAAATGTTATAAAAAAAAAATGGAAGCTGGCGATTTTGCCACAAACAAAAATTTTTTTTCCTGGTATTATATTCCTGGCTTTCAAAAAATTTTTCAAAATTTTATATAAAATAATTTTTTTAAATCAAAATTTTCTTTCCATTTGTACAAAATAGTTAAAAAAAAAACAATTTTTTTTTTTTTTTTTTTTTTTATTTTTTCCTTCTTTTTTACCTGGGGGGGGCGGCGGGTTTTTTTTGATTTAAATTCTCATATTGAACATAAATTGTTTATATCCTGTGCAAAAATTAAAAACAGCAAAACAAAAAAAAAAATATAACATAAAAAAAATTTTTATCTTTTTCAGTTCTACCTTTTCTTGCCAATAATGTCTGTTCTACTTTCCAAAAAAAAAAAATAAAGCCAATAATTTATAAAATAATTTCATTCCTTGTTTCTTTTTATATATTCATAATTTTTTTTTTTTTTTAAAAAATAATAAATTCGGGGCCTACTACCTTACCCTAAGCCTCCGTTAATGCGTAGGCGGACGTTCCTCGTTCCTAGCCGCTCTCCATCCCCTCTTCGCCAAAATATGTCGGTCTTCTTTTTGTCCTTATAAATAAAAAAAAAAAATAAAAATTTTTTTTTTTTTTAATTGAAAAAATTGAACTTTTATTTATGGCATTTTAAAAATACCAATTAAAAAAAAAAATTTTAAAAATCTTGCAAATTAAAAAAATTGTTAAAGCCGTGATAAAAATGGAGCCTCCCTCAGCGCCCTTGCATAAATAAAAACATTTTAAATATACAGCAAAAAATATTTTAAACAAAAAATTAAAAATTATTGAAAAAATTATAAATTTTTTATTTTCTGGAATTTTTTTTTCATAATTTCCCTGGTTTTCCCATCCTTGCCTAGCTCGCCAAGCGTACTCTTTTGTTTTTTTTTCGTTTACAAGTTGGGTACCTCGTCTAATAAGGGGATCTAGAAGAAGTCATGTGGTCGTAGGGGGGATTAAGGTATTTGGGGGGGAAGTGTGAGAAAGTGAAAAAGAGCGTAATGTCTAGTACAATAGTTTGTTGTATGGCATGCGGGAATGTGCAAATGATAGTTTGCCTTTGGAGTAGATCGGGACCTAATACCTTTTATACACCATTCGTTTTCGTAGATGTGATGTTTTTGGTTCATTAGATCACCAAATTTATCTCCACACGATGTTTATTAAAAATGCATCCTGGTTAAACTTAGAAGAAAGACCTTTCGTCTTTTTTCCTTTTCCTCCTTTTTCCCTTTTACTTCTTCCCTCTTTCCCCCCCCGAGCCCCTCCCTCTCTAACGTTTTACCTGTTGTTAGTT